>NW_007253556.1:624125-630379 GCF_000164805.1 Carlito syrichta | reverse complement strand
ATAGAGACTGTTGTCTTTTCTTTGGATTTCTATCTTCTCAAAAACAAAAAGATGCAAATGAAAAAAAAAAAAAAAAACTACGGACCAGACTTTAGTCACAAGTAGGAACAGCAGAAATGTGAAGATTGTGGCAAAATATAATAGGAAAAAGCATCCTGAATTGAGAACACTAGACTCAAATTTCAGCATTTATTCACTTTATGACTGTAGGAGAAGGCCAGAAAATCTGAGATACATGGTTCCTACATGTATGCAATAGGGAGTTTTATTTGGAATTTAATAATTTCATTTTTGCAGTTCTTATTTAAGCTGATTCTATTGTGAGATTCTCATCCAATTATGCCCATGAAGTAGCTTTATAAACTATAAAATACAATGCATGTGTTAATACTATTGTTACTTTTACAAAAATGACTATTACTTTTATTTTTTATTATATTTTATGTTTATGTTTTTGAGTTGGAATCTCACTCTGTCGCCCAGACTGGAGTGCAGTGACCACTCCTGGCCACCACAGCCTCGACCTGCTGGGTTCCGGAGATCCTTCTGCCTCAGCCTTCCAAGTAGCTGGAACTACAGGCGCGTGCTACCACGCCTGGGTAGTTTTTGATTTATTGTAGAGATGAGGTCTCGCCAAGTTGCCCAGGCTGGTCTCGAACCCACGGGCTCAGGCAATCCACTCACTTCAGCCTCCCAAAGCGCGGGATTACAGGCTGAGCCACCAACCCAGCTACAACACAGATTTATCATCTTCTATCTTTGGTGGTCAGGAGTCTCAAAATAAAAGTGTCAATAGCTTCATTCCTCATTGCAGGCTCAGGAGAGAATTCATTCTTTCACCTATCCTACCTTCCAGAGCCTGCCTGCTTGGTTCATGACCTCTTCTCACCTCTACTTCAATCATATCTTTTTCTCTCACTCTGACTCTTCTACCTTTCCCTTACATTATAAAGACCCTTGTGATTACATTGAGCTAAACAGATAATCCAGGATAATCTCATCTCAAAATCCTTCATTTAACCACATTTGTAAGGACTTTTAGATATATATGATAACATATTCACAGGCGGTGAGGACTAGGATTTGAACATCTTAGTGGATGGGCACATTACTCTGTCTACTGCAGAATTATTAATTCCATTTGGAGACAGGGAAACTGAAAGCCAGAGTAGTGGAGTAATTTGACCAAGAAATGAGGCAGGCATAAAGGAATGCCCTCTTCATGCATTGATAAGAGACAATTTGGTGTTAAATCTTTTTTTTTTTTTTTTGAGTTGGAGTCTCACTCTGTCGCCCAGACTGGAGTGCAGTGGCCACTCCCGGCCACCGCAGCCTCGACCCGTTGGGCTCCGGCAATCCTTCCACCTCAGCCTTCCAAGTAGCTGGAACTACAGGCGCGCGCTACCACGCCCGGCTAGTTTTTTGATTTATTGTAGAGATGAAGTCTCGCCAAGTTGCCCAGGCGGGTCTCGAACCTGCGGGTTCAGGCCATCCACTCACCTCAGCCTCCCAAAGCTGAGCCACCGAGCCCGGCTGGTGTTAAATCTTAATTAGAAGCAAACATGGTTTATTGTACAAACTTCCTGCCTCATCACCAATCTACCCACCTCAATTTTGTGCCTTTAGGTAAGAAGTGAATTAGGGAAAGGTAAATTGTGAATTAATTCAAATGTAAGCTCATTTCTGGAAAAATATTTTCAAGACTAGATAGCACTCAGTGGGTAAATAGAAATTTCTGGACAAAACAAAACACGAAGGAAAAGGCTTCTGTGTCCAAATTAAAATTTTATGTACTGGGTGTCCAAAAGGCTTCCTGACAAGGTACATTTCTGGCTCACTGAAGTGATGTTAGTCTATATCCATACCTTATCCTTGTCTATGTTCATGCTATAAACATCGAGATATGGTACCCATGTTTCAGCTTGGTGCATTCCTGTTTCCCAGAAGGTCAGCTGGACTTGATTTCATTTCAGCCTGTGAGGTGGAAGCAGCCGTGATTACTGAATCAACACACCGAGCTGGACCAGAGAGAAATATAACTACATTGTGGAAAGGGAAATAGAACAACTATGATTTATTCAGAGCACTGAATGTGCCAGGCATTGTATTAGGTACATAGACTCAAATTCTTAACTCAATTCTTTGAAATAGAAAAGAACATTATAGGTATGTTACAAATGAAGCACCTTGGGCTCAGGCCAAGGTCACATAGCCAGTAAGGGTCAGACTGCGGACTCATAAACAGGTGGTCTGTCCCCAAACCTACCTGCAAGTTACTGCAAGTAGTAGTCCTCGCCTGTATGCCACATGACAGGGGGTGAGGGGGCTGGAAGTCTTTGGTGGCCAGTGACCAGTAGCCTTGTTCAGTGTTGTATGTGTGTGAAGGTGAAAGTTACTGAGAATAAGCTGTGCAGAGTAAGTCAAGCTTGACCTATGGGGTCATCAATGATCAGGCTCAAGGCTGTTAAACCCCCTCCTAATTCATTTGCTTGCACCCAGTGTGGTAGAGAGGCCAAACTTAGGGTAGGCTGGTCTGAGGGCAGTTACTGTTGGAGTCTGAACTACTAGGACAACAACCCTAACCCTATCACATAGAGAGCCATGATCATGGCTATCCTTAAGTTATACATTAAGCCGGAGGAGCAAAACCCTATCCAATTCCACCAAGACCAAATGAGGATTTGACCAGTACCTAAGATAATCCGGAATCACTGAACCCAACAGAATCAAGAAATCAACATTGGTTCTCTCTAAATATGTCTCTGAAAGAGACAAATTTTTAACTTTGTTTATAATGATATTTGAGAGTAAGTAAAATGTATTAATATTTTATTTAAACTATTAGAATCAACTATAACAGTATATGTTGTGCCAGTTACTGTTAGGTAACTAAAAAAATTTTTAACTTCTAACCTGGTAATAATGTTTGCATTAAAATAATTGTGACCTACATAGGAAAACAAGAATTGATGCCGGCAAGGGTGAGATACAAAATGCGGAAGTAAACTGGTTGAATTGAGTGGGTTAAATATGGAATAAGTGATGGGAAATCAAGTGTAAAATCAATTCAGTCCTCAATATTGATTCTCTATTCTATCCTGGGTCAGTTTTTCTCTGTGATGTACCTACATAGACACACACACACACACACACACACACACACACACACACACACACACTGTATAAGACTACTAAAAAAAGCTGTTGGTTGACGTAAAACTGTTGTGTATTATTTAATAAAACCCCATTATTTGCCAGACTTCATCTGGTAGAGGCTCTGTAACAGAACATTGTAACAAAAACCAGAAAAAAGTCTCATTTAAGAAAATATTTGATATATCTCTGTTCATGTACTCTACTCTTACCATGAATAACACAAAAGTGATACTAGAATATTAAAAAGAGATCTGTGCATCTGAAGCACAGACATTTTCTAAGAATTAATTCATTGTATTTGCTGGCTATCTTCTCTAAAATACTAGAAACTCATGGGTCTCTAGAAGCAAAAAGCAATTAGAGGTTGAAATTTCCCTTGAAGGAACTTGGATTATAGATGTATATTTATGGTATTCACAAGAGAGAAAAAAGTCTCAAGAATATTTACAGAATAGTTTTCATTTTAATATAAATTAAAATGATGCAAATTGCATTTTAATATTGTCTAATTTAATTTAATTTTTTTTTTTTTTTTTTTTTTTAGTTGGAGTCTCACTCTGTCACCCAGGCTGGAGTGCAGTGGCACACTCATGGCCACCCCACTGTCGACCTGCTGGGCTCCAGCGATACTCCAGCCTCAGCCTTCCAAGTAGTTGGAACTACAGGCATGTGTTACATTGTCTGGCTATTTTTTTATTACAATTTATTGAAGAGACGCGGTCTCACCAAGCTTACCAGTCTGGTCTTGAACCCGCAGGCTCAGGTAGTTCACTTGCCTTGGCCTCCCAAAGTGCTGGGATTGAGCCACCAAACCTAGACTAGTTTAATTATTATAAGGGAAGTTGGTTAGCTATGTGATACCCATTTTATAAATGACTGCAAAGATTCTGAATGAGTGAATACTAGAACCTGAACTCAACCCAGGTCTTTTGGGCCTAAATCCTATGGTCCTTCCATGACAGCCAATGGCATCACACAAAAAATTTTAGATGAATAATCAGGTCAGCTCTCTGGGCAGATATAATTTAACCTGGGTTCTGAAAAAAGAAAATTTTAAAAAGGCATTCAGATTTGGCAAATAGTAGGTGTAAAGTCTTAGAGTGGCATAGTTGTCTTGTGACAAGACTATCTTAGAGTCATCTTTTTTTTTTTTTTTGAGTTGGAGTCTCACTCTGTCACCCAGACTGGAGTATAGTGGCCGCTCCTGGTCACCAACCGCAGCCTCGACCTGCTAGGCTCCGGCAATCCTTCCACCTCAGCCTTCCAAGTAGCTGGAACTACAGGCGCACGCTACCACACCCGACTAATTTTTTGATTTATTGTAGAGATGAGGGCTCACCAAGTTGCCCAGGCGGGTCTCGAACCCACAGGCTCAGGCAATGCACTCACCTCAGCCTCCCAAGACGCGAGATAACAGGCTGAGCCACCGAGCCCGGCTTAGAGTCATCTTAATACAGTTTAACAAGCCCTAGAAAAATTGAACTAATATGCAGTAAATTAGTTACTTGACAGAACACAGCTCAACATTCTTTAAAAGAAGAAAACAAAATCCAGACAAAGCAGACAGTCAAGAATTACAAACAAGCAAAGAGGCAAAACAATGTGAGCCATGGGAGGTGGGGTGAGAGTGGGGGACAGTCAGCAGAGTCCACAGAAACAAACCAGATGGGCTAGAGGTGTTGAAATTAGCAGACAAGAAAGTGAAAACAGCTAAATAAGATGATTTTTAGAGACTTCCAGGATTAATG
This sequence comes from Carlito syrichta, assembly GCF_000164805.1. Lineage (NCBI taxonomy): Eukaryota > Metazoa > Chordata > Mammalia > Primates > Tarsiidae > Carlito > Carlito syrichta. Next base: position 625,475 of record NW_007253556.1, on the reverse strand, counting down.
CTCTATGGGAGCCGGGCTCAGTGGCTCAGCCTGTAATTCCACGCCTTGGGAGGCTGAGATGAGTGGATTGCCTGAGCCCGCGGGTTCGAGACCCACCCAGGCAACTTGCGAGACCGCGTCTCTACAATAAATCAAAAATGAGCCGGGCGTGGTAGCGCGAGCCTGTAGTTCCAGGTACTTGGAAGGCTGAGGTGGAAGGATCGCGGAGCCCAGCGGGTTGAGGCTGTGGTGGCCGGGAGCGGCCACTGCACTTCAGTCTGTGTGACAGAGTGAGACTCCAACTTAAAAAAAAAAAAAGACTCTAAGGAAAGTGTATATGTATACATAATTTCAGAGGAGTCCTGTTTCAGTGTGATTCAGCAGATTATTTGCTGGACATTTCAAAAGGTGCTGGATATATCATTAGACACTGTGAATAATAAAATAAGCAAGAACAAAATTACCCCCCGCCTTCATGGAACTTGGAATCTAGAAAGGGCAGGGGATATTAGACCTGCAATTTTCAGTGAATGTTATGGATGTTAAGTTGGAGCGAGTACAGGACTAAAGCAGAAGGGATCTGACTTGCTTGAAGGTAAAAGCAAATAGGATCATATGGAAGGTCAATTTCTAGTTCCTTTAGAAATCACCACATTGTTTTCCATAGAGGTTGATCTAGTTTGCACTCCCACAACAGTGTAGAAGCATCCCTTTTTCTCTGTATGCATGCAAGTATTTATTGTTTTTTGATTTATTAATGATGGCCTTCCTTACTGGCATTAGGTGGTATCAGCAATCCCCTCTCTGGGAATATATCCAGAGGAACACAAAACTTTCTACAAAAAAATAACACCTGGACATTCATGTTTATTGCCACACTATTCACAATAGCAAAAACATGGGACCGACCCTACTGTCCATCAAAAGTAGACTGGATAAAGAAAATGTGGTACAACAGGATGCAGCCATAAAGAAGGATAAAATCATGAACTTAACAGTCAATTGGATGGAGTAGAAGACAGTCATACTCAATGATCTATCACAGAAACAACCGACTACCACATATTCTCACTCATAAGTGGGGCCTGAAACATTAATCATGATAGCACAAAAGAGGGGTCAGCAGTTGTGGGACGCTACATGGGGAAGAAGGGGAGGGGGCAGCATGTAACAACACAGAGTACCTGTTCCTAAACCAAGGTAAGTGAGGACCAATTGGAAGCCCAGGCTTCACCTGCACATAGATTACTTATATACCTAATCCTGATTTGTACCCCACATCTTTATAATAAAATATATTTTTTTCTTTTTGGGGGGTTGGAGTCTCACTCTGTCACCCAGACTGGAGTGCAGTGGCCACTCCCGGCCACC
>NW_007253556.1:590846-623753 GCF_000164805.1 Carlito syrichta | reverse complement strand
GCCCAGCAGGTCAAGGCTGCGGTGGCCGGGAGTGGCCACTGCACTCCAGTCTGGGCGACGGAGTGAGACTCCAACTCAACAACAACAAAAAAGCAAATTGAAAGAAGAGAAATACCGAAAACTCTTATGGAACACTACTCACAAATATCTGTTCTTCATTCTTTAAAAGGCTTTGAATTTGGCACTCCAAATTCCCACAGAGAATTAAACCAATTTCTTGTATTCTCCATCGACATTTGAATGTACTTTTAAAAAAAATTTAGATTCAAGGGGTACACCTGTGGGTTTGTTACGTGGAGACACTTTGTAGTGGTGGGGATTGCATCTCAGGTTGCCCATTCCCCAGATAGTGAACATTGTGTCCCATAGGTAGTTTCTAAACCGCAACACCTCTCCCCCTTTATCGTTGTCCCCAGTGTCTATTATTTTCATCTTTGTGACCCTCTAACTCCCACATGAGTGAGAACATGCGGTGTTTGCTTTTCTGTTTTGAGTCAGTTTACTTAGGATGATGATCTCCAGTTCTATTCATGTTGCCGCAAAAGACACAATTTCATTCTTTTTTCTGGCTGTGAAGTATTCTGCGGTGTGTATCATACCACATTCTCATTATCCACTGATCGACAGATGAGCATTTAGAAGGATTCCACATCTTTGCAACTGTAAATTGTGCTGCGATTAACATGCATGTGTAGGTGTCTTTTCCATAGAGGTTGTACTAGTTTATACTCCCACCAACAAAGTATAGGTGTTCCCTTTTCTCCGCATCCGTGCCAGCATGTATTGTTTTTTGTTTTTTAAATAATGGCCATTCTGACTGGTGTAAGGTAGTATCTTATTGTGGTTTTAATTTGTATTTCTCTGATTATGAGTGATGTTGAGCATTTTTTCATGTTTGTTGGCCATTTTTACATCTTCTTTTGAGACATGTCTGTTCATGTCATTTGCCCACTTATTTTATTTTTTTTATTTTTTGAGTTTTAGTCTCACTCTGTCGCCCAGACTGGAATGCAGTGGCACACTCCCAGCCACCGCAGCCTCAAACTGCTGGGCTCTGGAGATCCTTTCGCCTCAGCCTTCCAAATAGCCAGAACTACAGGCACGCACTACCACACCCGGTTAGTTTTTGATTTATTGTAGAGATGAGGTCTCACCAAGTTGCCTGGGCGGGTCTCGAACCCGCGGGCTCAGGCAATCCACTCTCCTCGGCCTCCCAAAGTGCTGGTATTATAGGCTGAGCCACCGAGCCCGGCCTGCCCACTTTTTAATAGAGTTTTTGCTTTTTTCTTGCTGATTTGTTTGCATTCTTTGTAGATTCTGGACATTTGTCCTTTGTCAGATGTAGCGTTTGCAAATATTTTCTTCTATTCTGTAGGTTGCCTAATTGCTCTGTTGATTTCTTCTTTGCTGTGCAGAAGCTTTTTAGTTTAATTAAGTCCTACTTATTTATTTATGATTTAGATGCATTTGCTTTTGGAGTTTTAGCCATAAATAATTTGCCTAGGTCAATGTCCAGAATAGTTTTCCCTAGATTTTCGAATAGGGCTTATATGATTTCAAGTTTGACATTTAAGTCTTTATTCCATCTTGAGTTAATTTTTATATGGGGAGAGATAGGGATCAAGTTTCATTTTTCTGCATGTCCCTATCCAATTTTCTCAGCACCATATGTTGAATAGGGTGTCCTTTCCTCAATGCATGTTTTTGTCTGTCAAATATCAATTGGTTGTAAGTATTTGGGTTTATTTCTAAATTCTCTATTCTGTTCCATTGACCTATGTGTCTGCTCTTGATCATGCTATTTTGGTTACTACAACCTTTAGTATAATTTGAAGTAAGGTAATATGATGCCTCCAACTTTGTTCTTTTTGCTTACGATTGCTTTGGCTATTCTGGCTGTTTTTTGGTTTTATGTGAATTTTAGGATTGCTTTTCCTAACTCTGTAAAAAAATGACATTGGTAGTTTGATAAGAATTGCATGGAATCTGTAGATTACTGTGGGTAATATGGTCATTTTAATAATATTGATTCTTGCCAGGCTCGGTGGCTCAGCCTGTAATCCCGCACCTTTGAGAGGCTGAGGAGAGTGGATTGCCTGAGCCCGTGGGTTCGAGACCCACCTGGGCAGCAAGACCTCATCTCTACAATAAATCAAAAAATCAGCCGGGTGTGGTAGCGCATGCCTGTAATTCCAGCTACCTGGAAGGCTGAGGAGGAAGGATCGCTGGAGCCCAGCAGGTCGAGGCTGCGGTGGTCGGGAGCGGCCACTGCACTCCAGTCTGGGTGACAGAGTGAGATTCCAACTCAGAAAAGAAAAATTAATGTTGATTCTTCTTTACAGAAAGGTAATGAGAAGTAGTAAAAGGGTTAGGGCTGTCTTTCAAAATTGTCACCTGACAGTGCAGCTTCTGTGCTCTGAAGAGGATATGATAAGTAACCATTGGTTAATATGGAAACAGGATGGTGTAAGCCACTTCTCTGAGAGAGAAAATTAGAAATTAGAAGAATAGTCTCATCTTAAGAAGAAAATTATCTTTTACTAAAAAGAAAGTATGAGGGTATCACATGGATCTAATATACTTGGTTTATCCAGGTAGCGTTTAGAAAATTGCCTTCTCTGTGCTAATGAGAAAGTTGAAAGATGTGGAATATTTATGACTCAGGGCACTAAACAATTTGCCTATTCCCTGACTAATCAATTTGAGAAAAAGATAACAAATAAGATTAAATTAACTGTGTTCTGTCATTTATCGCAAGTTACAAATCTCAGCTGAGTTTTCTGAATTCAATGGAAGGAGGTAAGAGTCTTTGTTGCAAATTATTTGGCTACAGCACTTATTTATTTATTTGGAGGAATTACTCTGTCACCTAGCCTGGAATGTAGTGGCATGATCATGGTTCACCCCAACCTTGACATCCTGGGCTCAGGTGATCCTTCCACCTCAGCCTCCTGAGTAGCTGGGAATATAGGTATGTATGACAACACCCAGCTAATTTTTCTAATTTTTTTATATTTATTTTTTATTTTATTTATTTTATTTATTTTTTTTTGAGTTGGAATCTCACTCTGTCGCCCAGACTGGAGTGCAGTGGTCACTCCCACCGCAGCCTTGACCTGCTGGACGCCGGTGATCCTCCCACCTCAGCCTTCCAAGTAGCTGGAAATACAGGCACACGACATCACGCCCGGCTATTTTTTTTTTTATTTATTGTAGAGATGAGGTCTCACCAAGTTGCCCAGGCGGGTCTCGAACCCGCGGGTTCAGGCAATTCACTCACCTCGGCCTCCCTAAGCGCGGGATTACCAGTCTGAGCCACCGAGCCCGGCCTCTAATTTTTTTAGAGACAATCTCTTGCCATGTTACCCAGGCTGGTCTTGAACACTTGGGCTCAAGCAATCTTCCCGCATCAGCCTCCCAGAGTGTTGGGATTACACCCAGACAAAAAAGTAACTATTTTAACACCATGATACATGTATATATTTGCTATGAAGCTTTTTAAAAAGGTTTTTACTAAAGTACAACATACAGAAGGAAATTGTGAAACTTTTGATAATTTAGTCATAAAACATGTCTGTTTTAGGAGGTCATGACTGTTTTCATCTGTAGCTATTGCTAAGTCAGTCAGTGCACAGGCTACTGACGTTTTCCCCTCCTTTGACTTATGACATCCAGAACCAGCTATTTCATCTTACAGCCAATAGAGGCTTTGCATAACTTCTAGCATATGAAATTGCAGCATGCTTTTTAGGTTGTTTTTTTTCTGCCATAAGTTAAGGAGACTTATGCTGCAAAACCTGTGTTTTGAACCTATATGATTCTACCCTCCTAAATTCTGGGATGACTCACAAACTATCATTGCTTAATGGGAAAGGATAAAGGAGGTTCATCTGGAACCTTCTTAGCACACAATTTTTTTTTAACTCTCCCTGACACGTCCTGAAACTCTTTGCTCCATAAAATCTTCCAACCCCCTTTGACTTACACAACTCTGTGTGGGGTACTTGGGTGTTTAGTCATCACAGGAATCTTTCCTTTTTTTCCCCTTCACAAAAAAAAAAAAAAAAAAAAGGGCAACCTTTCAGGGGCTTATTTTGTTTTCTGCTCACTTCTCTGACAAGAGAAACATAGATATGCACGTGGCAAAGTGAAGAAAGAGGTCTACTCAGAAGCCCCAAGACTTGTGCCTTTTTTGTTTGTTTTTTGTTTGTTTGTTTGTTTTGTTTTTTGAGTTGGCTTCTCACTGTCACCCAGACTGGAGTGCAGGGGCCGCTCCCAGCCACCGCAGCCTCGACCTACTGGGCTCCGGTGATCCCTCCGCCTCAGCCTTCCAAGTAGCCGGAATTACAGGCACGCGCTACCACGCCCGGCTAATTTTTTTATGATTTTTTGCAGAGATGAGGTCTCGCCTGCGCAGGCGGGTCTCGAACTCGCGGGCTCAGGCACTCCACTCACCTCAGCCTCCCAAAGGCGTGGGATTACAGGCTGAGCCACCGAACCCGGCTAGACTTGTGCCTTTCTAGGGGATAATAATTGTTAACAGCCCTATAGTGCTCTTGGCTGAGCTCCTGCGAGCAGAAAAGTTTGTAAACAAGCAGAACCTAGGGAACTCTGCATTGTTTCCATTATTCAAGGTCTTTACCAGCTTTGTTTGCCAGCAATGACTAAAAACTAAAACTTCAAAGGACCAAAAAACTAAAAAACAAAACCCAGTACATTAATAGTATATTTTCATCTTCTTCAGTGTGTGCCTCATGTACACTTCTTAGGAGAGAGAAAAATATTACCTAGTATAAGTTGTTCACCCACCTTTTGCCCTCAGACTTCTGAACTTAGAAGGTTTGTGGAAAAGTTAGCGGGAATAGCAACCCTCTCTGAAGCTCTCCTAACAGACTCAAAAAAAAAAATAAATAAAGGTAACTTAAGGCTCCAGGAGAGAAATGATTTTAAAGCCTGTTATGTTAAATCTACAATGTCATGCAAATAGATGCCACAGAAAAAAAGAAAGCACTGTGAGAACTAATGACCTCAGAGTTTACAGGTCTTAAGTAGCCTCTGTAGAAAGGCCAATTCACACAAGAGGCAAGACTAAATAGCAAAACAGGAGGAAGAGAGGCTAAGGCCTCACCTTTGGCAGTATCTACAAAAGCTCATTCATGATGCAGACCAGGCAGCCGGTGCCAGAACTATGTCTTGGTAAACATCTCTACTTTCTAAAAGAGAACATAATTCTGCTCCCCTGGTGTATTTCTTCACTTATAGCTGTCTGAATTGAAAAGGCAGATGTTTTATTTGGGGAATTGACTGCAAGGGTGATTGCTTTCAGGTGAAACAGTTAATAAATTAAAATTTAGGGAGCACGATAAGTCTACTTAGGGAATAGAACTCTTCTAATGTGGGGAGAAAAGAGCTCAGCCTGGTTGTTCTCGGAATAGCTCTGTGGATAATTACATAATTAGGAGAGGAGGGGGTGGAACAGCCATATTGATTAGCTGTCTAAAAATTGCCCTATTGCTAAACCTGAAGCCAGACATTTTGTTGCTGGAATAAAACTTGTTGTACAAGGCTTGAATCTCAGGCAATGACAAGTATTATAAGCGATGCATTGTACTGTACAGTACCCCAAACCCTTGGGATCTCAGCTTCTTTGGAACAAAGTCAACCCTCTCCCATTTTAAAAACTTTCTGCCTTAATCCCAACTCCCATTCCAGCCACTTCAATATCTTCCCATATAACTTCACAGAAGTCCTCAAGGATAACCTACTCACCATTTTGAGTACCTCGTTCCCCACTCCCTTTTTAACTCATTCCAATCTCATTTCCACCTCTGCCTTCACCCTGAGATATCTGCCAGCAAAGCCTCAATCACCTCACTCTCTGAGCCACTGAGGATACTTCAGTCCGAACACTCTGAGACTTCATGATGATATCCCTATCGATCACTTCTTCCTTTTTTTTTTTTTTTTTTTGAGTTGGAGTCTCACTCTGTCACCCAGACTGAAGTGCAGTGGCACATTCACAGCCACTGCAGCCTCCACCTGCTGGCCTCCAGCGATCCTTCCGCCTCAGCCTTCCTAGTAGCTGGAACTACAGGCGTGCACTACCACGCCTGGCTAATCTTCCTTCTTAAGACACATCTTTTCCTGGTTTCCAGAAGCCCCCAACTTCCCAGTGTTGTTTTTATATTTCTACATATATATTTATGTTTTTTTTCCCTTCCATCTCACATAAGCTCACAGAGCAGTTCTGGATAAATATTTGTTTCATAAATAAGAAATGAAAGAGAGTAGTGAAAGACTAAATTCAACTTTTGTACTCCGCAGTCATTTCTTTTTAAATTAAACTTCTTTGGCTGCCTAACATTTACAGAACCTTGAACAAGGGTGCAAACAAAAGCCTCAGACACATGGAACTTCCATCTTCCTGTGCCAAGTCAGACCTGCACCAGGAGGACCAGGCATGTGGGCCAGTGGGTAAGGCAATATGAATCATCGAGTTTCTTCTACCACCACCCAGTAGCTGTCACAGTAGTGACCCTTTGGCTATGCCTCAAGGTGAGGAGTGGTAAACAACAGCTGAGTCCACTCTCTAGAGGAGAGGCAGAGAAGAGGCCTAGCCAGGTTACCAAAGGCCGCTTGGAGACTCTAGGGACAAATTTCAGTGCTCTAGAGCATGATGTGAAAGAGCAGAATGGAGTGGGTTCTGGGAGGGCATGGCTCTTTGTCCTAAAGTGAGAAGATGGCAGGAAGGCAGGGTTCCCCCAATATGCTCAGCCCAGGGCAGGGGTCCACTGAGACTCTGGTTGTGGAACTAATCTCCATCATCTTTTGGTGTTGTTAACTGAGGAAGCCAAGGCTTTCCTTTGGTTGTCATTAAGAAGCATTAGCAAGCCGGGCTCGGTGGCTCAGGCTGTAATCCCGCGCCTTTAGGAGGCTGAGGTGAGTGGATTGCCTGAGCCCGTGGGTTTGAGACCCGTCTGGGCAACTTGGCAAGACCACATCTCTACAATAAATCAAAAAATTAGCTGGGCGTGGTAGCGCGTGCCTGTAGTTCCAGCTACTTGGAAGGCTGAGGCCGAAGGATCGTGGAGACCAGCAGGTGGAGGCTGCGGTGGCCTGGAGCGGCCGCTGCACTCCAGTCTGGGCGACAGAGTGAGATTCCAACTAAATTAAAAAAAAAAAAAAGAACCCGGTATGTTCTGGGAGGGCCTATGTATTATGGTACAGGTCCTAGGTCATCACAGTTTCTATACGTTCTATGTACCCTATATAGTCTATCTTTATGGTACTGAATTGTGCTTGTGATATTTTCCACATTGTATTTTAAACAAGAATAATAAATGGTGCACACAAGAACGATATCAGTGAATAACGAGCAATATTGCTTTTCACCCTTCTTGGAGGCTGCTAAGGCCCCAATTTTTTTAAAAAAATGTTATAAGCAAAAGGTTGTGGAAAAAGAGATGGAGAACTTAATCAGACAGAGGTTTAATTAAAAACTAATGAAGTGAAGAAGCTGGGCTTACCCAGGATGAAAATGATTTCATTGTACGTTACCCTGTTTGTTCATTCTCTAAGCTAGTATTTTCAACTTACTCATATGCATCTAGAGAAAAATAATATTTTATTTAGTGAAATTGATCATGTGTACTATCCATCTGTATCTATTTACACCCATGCATTCAATCATTTCACACTATAGAATAGAAATATTTGGGGAAATTTTATGTGCTGCATGTGATTTGATGCTGCTAAATATGAATATTTAGAATAAAAATGTGAGAAAAAAATGTATTAGATTTGAAAAAATCCACAAACTTTAAAAATTACTTTATTATGTCACTTTAGACCAGTAAAATAAATACTTGAGATCGCAGAAATTCTTTCCCTCTTTGTTTTGTCTCCAACCACACAAAGGTAGAATTACAAACTCTCCCTTGCATATATAAGACACCTCTCCATATCTGTGCTTTTGCTCATGCTGATCAGTTTGTCCCTAGAATGTCCTTCTCCCTTTAACATTGGATAAGATTGTCATCATTCTTCAAAGCATATGTCAAACACACCCTTCTCGTGACATCTGCCCCATATTTCATGCTACTAATCAGAATCAACCATTTCCTGTTGCTACTACAGAGCGTGCTGGCACTTGAAACTCTGGGTTCAAGTATTGATGCTGCCAGTGACTGTCCACGTGATTTTGGTTAATTTTGTCACTCAGTTTCTCCATCTATAAAAAATATAAAAAATAATAAGATATCCCTCACAGGGTTTTCTGAGGTCTAATGAGCTAAGAAAAAAAATAGATGAAGGATTTAGAAACAACTTCTGGGACACTGTAAGCGTCTACAGAATGCTTGCTATTGCTATGGCATGCCTTTATTATAACACATCATATGAATGGTTACATAATCTGTCTATTCATTAGCTTATCAGAACTTTGGCTTTTTGTTCCCAATTCTCCAATATTTATCATATAAGCCTTCAATTACTCTTTGTTACAACAGTTATATAAATCTCTAAAACTTTATAGTATAATGAATTATCTCTTTATATGAGTTGTTTCTTTTATAAAGAAACCACAGCCAGGCTCAGTGGCTCAGCCTATAATCCCGCGCCTTTGGGAGGCTGAGGTGAGTGGATTGCCTGAGTCCGCGGGTTCGAGACCCGCCTGGGCAGCGAGACCTCATCTCTACAATAAATGAAAAAATCAGCTGGGTGTGGTAGCGCATGCCTGTAATTCCAGCTACTCGGAAGGCCGAGGCAGAAGGATTGCCGGAGCCCAGCAGGTCGAGGCTGTGGTGGCCGGGAGCGGCCATTGCTCTCCAGTCTGGGCAATGGAGTGAGACTCCAACTCAAAAAAAGAAAAAGAAACCACAAACAGATAATTTTACCAAAATAAATAAAAAGTGTTCACAGCTTAGCACCTAGAAAAACGACCTAACATCTTCCATTGCACAATAGTTTTATTAAAGAATAATAATGATAATAATCCCGTTCAACAAAGGATGAACAGTGGTTCAGTGAATTGTGTAGTATGTTGGGTAAACCAATATTGTCTATTTGTCACAAGCATTTTCTGTTATCATTTATAACAGTCATATCTTACAACATTTTAAAATAAATTATGCCAATCAAATTACTCTTAGACGTATATATTATAAAATTTTTCTCATTTTCATAACAGGAATAAAAACTCGGACTCTAAGATTCTCCAAACAAGCAAACTGATGAGTCAGGAAGGCACAGCACCATTTGTTGGTCGATTGTTCTTTTGTAAAAATAGAATAAAGGTGTGAATATCTCATATGGAAATTTTTTAGGTAAGTTGCAATGAGCAACTTAGACACTAGAAATCCTGGTTATATAGAAAGTTCTGATCCATGTTAAGATAAAGCTAAAGAGTATAAAAACTTTTTATCCATTTATACATGGAACGGGTATACGTAAAGCAGTCATTAGCTGCATATAGCAGAGTGAATGGCCAGGTGTTCCAGTGTTTTAGAGGAAAGAAAGAAAAATACACCATCCAGAGTTATCTCTAACAAGTAGGAGAGGAGTCGAGAATTTTAAATTAAGCTACAGCATCATTCAATAATACTTTGCATCACAAGTACAAATCCAATATCCTCTGAAATGCACCCATGTTATGCCTGGTCCAAAAGATTCTACTAATAAAGCAGCTGGCTGAAAGCATCATGCCTCCTCCTCTTCTCCACCCAAAGATCACTGCTGTACTTCAAAGAAGGGAATTGTTATGCCTTTTGCATTCATTGTGAAGTCACTCAAATCTGCATCCACTTGCAGTGATGGCATTTTCTTCTTCAGTCAGGGAAGAGCCAGGTTTAATGACAATATATGTTTTCATATCTGCATGTCAATGATATAGAATGAGAGGTTTCTCTACTGAGGTCATCAATTTCTTCTCTAAACATTCCTAGATGCAACTGAAGAAATAGGTAGTGTTTCATTTAGCCTGGTTTTCCTCCTCTCTTACAGATAAGAAGTTTTGAGTCTTCTCTCTGGGTCGGTTTTACTCATCTCAAGTAGAAAAATACCATCACTTACTGTCACCTAAGATGGTATTATAAGAACAAAAGAAGTCATATTTGTAGAAACTTTTGAGATGTAAAAGAATGGAGAAAGCTGTGTTTTGCCTAGTAGCAGGAAGAAACTTCTAATAGTGAGAGGAACTATAGTTGGGGGAACTTAGAAAGGGGAAGACCTCGATAAAATTACTGAGATGTAAGTTTTTTGTTTTTGTTTGTTTGTTTGTTTTTTGGGGGTTTTTTGAGTTGGAGCTCTCTCTGTCGCCCAGACTGGAGTGCAGTGGCTGCTCCCGGCCACCGCAGCCTTGACCTGCTGGGCTCTGGTGATCCTTCCACCTCAGCCTTCCGAGTAGCTGGAACTACAGGTGCGCACTACCATGCCTGGCTAATTTTTTGATTTATTGTAGAGATGAGGTCTCGCCAAGTTGCCCAGGCAGGTCTCAAACCCACGGGCTCAGGCAATCCACTCACCTCAGCCTCCTAAGGCATGGGATTACAGGCTGAGCCACCGAGCCCGGCTGAAATGTAACTTTTATGGATCCCAGTCTTTGGAGGACTGAGATGATCGTACATAAAATTGGAATTTATCTCTTTTCTTTCTCTTCTTTTTTCCTTTCCTTTCCTTTCCTTTCCTTTCCTTTCCTTTCCTTTCCTTTCCTTTCCTTTTGGAAAGAGGCAGAAGGAGATGCAGAAAGGGAGGTGAAGATGGGAAAGGAGAGAGGGAAACAGAAAAAGTGAATCACATGAAGCGCACTAATTCTCAGGGAAGTAGAAAACTTATTAAACACTTTGTATGAGAGTCTTCAGCACATATATGTGTAAACCAGTGATGAGACTGAGGGTCACTTTCTGGGGATAGGAAAAAAAAAAACAAGGTATGTGTAATCTTAGGATGTGGTGACAGAGGTGATCCTAAAATAGTATCTACTCAAGAATTTTCAGAAATTGTGGAGTGATTTAGGGTTATCACAAACATGGGTGCTACATGGATGTGGCATTTCAATCTATTTTATTTATAAAATAGGTAGGTCTCACCTGACATCAAAGTTCAAAGTCTTATTGAAGGGGGAAGTCAAGTCTGAATTTCAGGAAGGAATGCTTTCTCAGGAAAGCTAACTAACATGGTCATAGTATGACATTGCCTAAAATAATGTGTAGGCTTGCTGCACCTTAATCATTGTCTAAAATTCTAGACTTTAAGTGATGAAGCTTTTGAATTTATTGAAGAACAGAATCAGTAATTCTCAAAAGGTTTGGTTTGCATTTGTCTTGTCCCCTAGGTTTTCTACACATATATGATATGATTGAAGTTAGCTGTACAAACATCCTTTTTCATGAAATTCACTTTTATAACCGCCTATCTCCAAAACTACTACACAGAAAATTGGCTTTCCCCCATATTCATTTCTTAATGGTTTTAAAACAATTATCTACTGCTATTAAAATGCGTGTCAACATGAAAGATTTGATTCTTTGGTACATGTTTCCTATTAAAAGCTATCATTATAAGAAAGGAATTCATTACTTTGTGATGTTAAACTTGACATTTCTCTTAGCAACACTAAAAAAAAAGGAAGTTCGTTGAATAAAATGCCTAGTTTTCAAATCAACATGAGGATGTAAGAACACTTTACATTAAACTCTTCCTTGAGATAAAGCATCATAACTTTCATTGCCTTATTTCACTTACTATCTGGTACAAATCAGATACAGAATGATATAGAATACTTCAGGACACTAAGCTATACCAAGTTCATTACTTGCTATGTTTTAACAGGTTATTAATTGCATCAGAATAAGCAGTGCAAAGGCTTCAATTGCCTCAGCGTTGAAGAGTCAGTCTGAGAATGGCTTATTTCTGTACCTCTTTTGTTTCCTCTAAGTGAAGACCACATTCACTTGGAGGGCATTCTCTTCCCCCTGGAAAATGCAATGCAACAAAGATGGCTAGCAAAGTATTCACTGGGTAGCGACCTCTAGAAGTAGATATGTTCCAACCAACAGTGGAGAAGCCCTGGAGTGAGTCTGTTTTATAAAAAATGAAACCCAGTCTCCAGGGTTTTCTGCAGTGGAGGGTGGCCCTGAGTGTTCTCTGCTTGCCCCTGAATTAATCAAATTTCCCAGTCAGCCCCTGTTGCTCTTCCTGCTTCAATAGAATCCATCCTAGTTTCTAACCATGAACTCAGTATTCACAATGGCACACATGCCCAACTGTTTATTTTTACAAATTAAACTCTGCCTTTATAAGGAGAAGAGGAATAAATAAAACATGTTTTAATTAAGATAATTGTAAAATAAATTTAAAAATTAACAATAAGTCAAACTAGCAGAGAAAACAAAACACCGTGTAAACAAAGCAAAGCCTCTTAGGAGTCCTAGAATGACTAAATTGGCAGCAAACTGGAGGCATTAATTTTTTCAACTGTGTTTATATGCTATTTTACATTTTTTTCTGTACTGATGAGTTCCCATTAGAATTGATCTGCTTCCTTCTCCAAACAGTGTTGTTATTTCTTATGCAAACTATATGTGTTTAAAAAGTTGTTTTCCTTTGTCTATGCAAAACTATCAACTAATAATGCGTTCAAAATGTCTGATAACCTTGATAATAGTAAATTGTTCTTTTCCATTCTAACAGGAAACTAATATGCAATTTTAGAGATTATGGTTTTACTCATTTAACTCATCTATTTATAGTTCTCTTTAGCATTTGAAACTGGCAAACTCATTTCTCACTGAAACTCTTCTACCTGGCCAACATTATCATTTTGTTTGCCCTGTTTTCCTTCTAACTTTCTGGCCACTTAAGTTGGACTGAAGGAAATATGTGTATCAGAGAGTATTGGGGGCAAAGCAACTAGCCACAGGCTGTAGCACAGAACAGGTGCAGTATAACTGTTTTAGAAAGAAAGAAAGAACAAGAAAGAAAGAAAGAAAGAAAGAACAAGAAAGAAAGAAAGAAAGAAAGAAAGAAAGAAAGAAAGAAAGAAAGAAAGAAAGAAAGAAAGAAAGAAAGAAAGAAAGAAGGGAAGGAAGGAAGGAAGGAAGGAAGGAAGGAAGGAAGAAGGAAGGAAGGAAGGAAGGAAGGAAGGAAGGAAGGAAGGAAGGAAGGAAGGAAGGAAGGAAGGAAGGAAGGAAAGAAAGAAAGAATACATGGGAGCATTCACCTATTTTAGAAACTAGAAAGCACTAACATGAATTCAGCTAATAAAGGACCCAAGGGGGTTGAATCTGGGTTTGTGGGAATTGGGCAGATTTGGACATAATTGAGCTTATCTGTTATTTACTATTTTGTCGGATATGCTGGTTATTAAGTTATTGCCTCTCAGCTTTGACCCTCCCTTTATGAATTTTTTTTTTTTTTTTTTTTTTTTTTGGTGCTTGGGTTGGGATTCTGCCAATTTCATTTCTTCTTTGCCTGTGTTTCCCAATAAGTGGCACAAAGAAGGACTGGAAGGTGGGAGAGGGAAGAAGAGACATGCTTCATCTGGTTCACTTACTGTTCTGCCAGTGTCACTCTAGCAATGGTTATTCATCTAGAAGCACAGTTAGCCCATTTCCAGGTGATTTTTCCCCACCTTCTCAGAACCAGCCTCAGCAATATCTGCATTGACTCAGAGGCACCCTCCTTAAAGATCTGAGTACCAGCATCACAGGAGCACCTCCACGCTCCTGAGGCACCAGCACCATCTGGCAAGCACCCCATTTCAATGTCTTGGTTATACCTCCCAGGTAGATTTTAAAACTCCAACCTCTCTTATTGTTTTCTCTGCCAGAGGGGAGGCAGCACATTCAGCAGTTACTTACTCTGTGTTAATTCAATATTCTCCTTTTGCTTTTACAGTTTTTCATTACTCATTTAATCAAGCCCTTATGGCAATCTCACTCAGTTAAAATAATTGGTATGGATTTTACTCTCTATCACAACATAATCTACAGGGAGCTTGACTGCCTCAGTATGTTGCAAGGAAGCACTCTAGTTCCCTGCATTGTTGACATCACATTAATGGGGACGATGAGAAAACCCTCTGAATCCTAATGTTCATTAGAAGGTACACCAGAGGTTAGGAGACAAACCCTTAAAGACTCTAAGGTCTGCTACATCAGTGAGGATTTCAGGGGTTCCATGATTGGGGCATGCCAGGGCATCCCTTCCAAATACAAGATAAATGTTTTGGGCTACACCTGTTACCATTAAGGAGAGTCGCATTGCTTGGTAACCATCTGGATTTTGAAGACAAGATACATCATATTTAGGAGTAGACTGCTGACTCATGTATTGGAGGATACAGAAGCCTGCAAATTTTGATCAGGACACAGACAAAGACAGAACTCTTAGTAGGTTCAGACTGTGGCACAAGTTGCCCTCCAGTTTAGGTAATAAGACATGGCAGATCCAAGGATTTAAGAAGAATATATGGTAGATGAGGACACTAGGCGGAGTTTCTGTAGAGAACCCTCCTCAAAAAAGTTGTAATGCAAACTGTAGGGTTCCAGAGCAATCCCTTGACTTCTGCTGCAGAGAATCAATCATCATGCAAGAATATCACCGTAGCATGCCACCAGGCTCTAACAGATTGAAATGGAAACATGGAGCGTTATCTGATTATGCAACTGGAGATGCTTGTCATGAGGTAGGGACTGTCATAGTCATAAAGTCGCAAGTTGGAGCAGGTGCACCATTGTTTCATGAACAATAGAAAATTCTGGATTTGACCATGCAGGACTACAAAGCACACGCAAAAAATTAGACCTGTGTCCCAAATCAAATATTATCTACTTCTTTTGAACTTATGTATCTCTCATAGCTTATATCTATGGACTCATTGAAGAAATGGAAAGGGGTAAGGGTTTCCTATAACTATCTGATAAAAAAAGAAAAAAAAATCTGAGCCTTATTCAAGAATGGATTAGCTAGAAATATTGTTTCAGGCTAAAGTTGTGACACTACAAGTCCACTCAAGGGTATCCTGGAAATACACTGGGGAAGGAAAACTGGCCCTGTGAGCAAATATTTGAGGAATACTCTTAGTTATCAGCTTTGAGTAAAGGAAGAAATGGTCTGAGTTAAAGATTTATACAAACACCTGGCCAGAAGCAAATATTTTAGAAGGTGGGTGGCATAGTTGAAGGAGAAATATTGGAAGAACAAAGGTAAAAACTTGTGTGAAAGAGACCTTTGAATAGACCCATGGGATGAGGTACAATGAAAGTGAATCTCTATGTCTCACATCAATATCCCTCAGGGAGCACCCACCACAAAAGAAAACTGAAAAAAATCAGATATGCAAAATTATCCATCCAGTGATATCAGCCAGACTCTATCTTCAACCACTCCAGGGCCCAGAGGTGGAATAGTCATAGGATAGGAATGAATGTCAGTCAAGATGAGCTTTCTGTCCCTAGAACCTCTGCCACTGATGAATGTTTGATCTGTAAGCAGCAGAAATTAACTCAGTTTTCACTATGGATCATCTCTCAAGGAGACCAGTCAGCCACCTGGTAGCAAGTTCATTACAACAGCTCCTTTATCCCTGGACAGGATGCTAATGAACTTTTACTAGGACTGATACATACTCTAGCCAGGAGTGTTTCTTTTCAGTCTGAGACATTTCTGCAGGGGCTCAAAAGCTATATAATTTATTGATATAAGATCTTGCAAAGTATACCCTAGGACCAAGAGCCTACTTTATGTCAAAAAAGTGATGATGGTCACATGAACATGTGTGAGTCTCTGGTTTCCTTACATGTTATGTCATGCAGAAGCTGTGGGTCTATAGAATAGTTGGATGACTTCTCACAGCTTAGCATAAAAGCTGATCTCCTGATAGGCTGGGTTGCTGCACTTCAAGACAGCATACATTAAATAAACAGTAATTAGCTAGACGTGGTGGCATGTGTCTGTACTTTCAGTTATTTGGAAGACTGAGGCGGAAGGAACGCCCAAGTCCAGCAGGTCAAGACTGCGGTGGCCAAGAGTGTGCCGCTGCACTCCAGCCTGGGCAACAAGAGTGAGACTCCAACTCAAAAAGCAAAATATAACAACAACAAAAAAGTATTATACTGAGCCTGGGTGCCTCAATAAATAAAATATAGAGGATGGAGAAATATGAAGAAGAATTATGGGTTGGATACCATCATCATCATTCTTACTGACCCACTTGGAGGAATTTGTGCTTTCTGTACCCACAACTGGATGTCAGTCTTTCTATTCCAGGATCCACTGCTAAAAACACTGAACAAGAAGCAAGGTATACCTAGGATCACTTTCCAAGTGAAAATGAACTTGTGCTCTCCTTTTACTAACTTTATTTAATGCTTTTGTATAGATGTTGGGTTGTTTGTTTATATAAAATCCCTAAACCTATGTTTGCACACGAACATGTAAAATATAGTGAACATCCTAGACTTTAAGCTCTGTAGATAATGTCTATAGCTTAGTAAATTTTCTCTTAAACTCATAGAGACTATAAGTGCTTTTACAGGGCAGGTCCTTAATAAATGTTTGTTGAAGCTAATTTCCCTTTTACTAAACGGAACATCATTCTGTTTGAACATTGGGCTTCCACATGAGAGAGAAAGAAGAAAGTATAGAGAAGCTGAGATTTTTACAGTTCAGTAGTGGCTGTGTGTAACAACTGAACACCAAGCTATGTTGATGTGACTTTAGGGTTCTTGATTTTCCACTCAGTCTCTCAGTGATTTTTTTTCAACAGTTTGCTTTTCTGTGTTTTGCTTCCTCAATTGCACTCCCTGTCTGTCGCCTGAAAAAAAAAATGTCACTTGGGTTAATAAAATAGAACACAAGTCATTGAAATAGTGTTCAACATGTGCAATTTAAGCAAAATAACCGCACCCTGAAAAGGAAATAATACCCAAAATATTTGAACCTACATTGTCTCACAACAAATTTTTTATAAAATCATTTCACCAAAAGAAGTCTACATACAAAGGGATACCTACATTGCATGAAATGTTGGATTGCTACGTGTTTAAGTCCTCAACAGTCTCAGTCCATCATATTGTTTTGATATCATAAATTCAAAAGATGTTAGAATATTTGCCCCAAATCAGAAGAACTAAGTAGATGTTTAAAAATATACATGATCTTGCGAGCTCCTTCCCTGCAGCATTTTTTTTCTTGTCTTTGAGAAACTCCTTGTTGATTTTGACAACTTGATTTTGGAATGAAAGTACAATGTTAGTCATTTGAATGTCACAGTTAATTCCCAGAATTTTTGAATATATAGTCAGATTAGGCACAGTATGGCAGAAGATATTGCTGTGTGTTGTGCAAACTTACTATGTTGCAAAATTTGAATTCTTGCCCTCCTTTTTGGCCATAAAAGAAAGGATGATGACAATCGCTTAAAATATCTAAAAATGATAGGGGAATTTGAAAGATAAGCACAGACATAATCTGTAACCAGTGTGAAATAGGTCCTCCTTAGACAGACATAATGCTAAATAGGGTGGTTTGACAAGCAAAAAGTAGGACACACTGAACAATGAAATCACTCGGTCAGGAAATGTCAGGTGGTATGTGGGAAAGTTTATATGCTACAGTAAGCAAGTGATGGTGTATCTGACACATTTAAAGAATATATTTAAGATTGAGGAACACTTTGATCACACACTGAAATGTCAGCTGTGTACAGTTCTTCCTAACCTTTTAAAAATGTAGGTATAGAGGCCTTAAATTTTCCCTAGTGCAATAGAAATAGGAGTTATAATTTTGCCTTGTCTGAAAGTAATAAAACTATAACACACTAGGGTTTCCCTACTCTAGGCTCTTTTACCTTTATTACAAAAAAAAAGAACTATAGGTATAAAATTACAATTTGGGGGAGAGTAATCCAGAGTAGTTATTTTATTGGGCATACATAATTCTAAACTATTAAATGTTGAAAAAATGGTCATTCATTCTTAATACTTGGCTTCCCTTCTATCAAGGAAATAATGGCAGAATGAAAACCATATACACATGCATTCCCATACATGCACACACAAACGTACACACACGAATATAAAGAGGAAGAAAAAAACAGGAAAGAAAGGAACATGTGAGTACTGAAAAAGGAAATGTAATCACATTTCCATGTTGGGCTGACATAAATGCTACTTAGCTTGCCAGAAAGAAAGTGGATTGCCATTTTAAGATATTAAAAATGCCATGCTAAATCTTTCTATTAACTCAAAGAACATTGATGACCCTTTTTAAAATTTTTCAAAACTAAGACCACCAAAAAATAATTCCATCTATAAGTGTCTAAATTTACTTTATTCATAATCTATATTAAAGATGTTCTCCTTTGAAATCCTATCTTAGCATTCTATTCATGCTCATACCCCTCCACCGTAAACTCAGCTTGTTTTTCCACTTCAAGTTCCAAAGGGTCAACTCTTCTCTCCCTGTCTCCTCTCCATGCATTAAATATGCAATTCCTGCACTTACTTACAGAGAGAAAAGCTGATGGATTGGCTGCCAGCAACTGGTATTCCTTCTTTTCTCACCTTTGTGAAAGGATTATTAGGAAATGACACTCAGTAGCACATGGAACTGGGCAGTGAGGTGCTGGTGAAGCTTCCTTTAGGTTCAACCTCCAATACCACTTTCTGCATAAAAGGGGAAAAATGCAAGCCTTACTGTGGGATGGCCTCTTTACAGGGCCATGGGACTGGTATTAGTACAAGAATAGGCATATAAACCAATGGAACAGGATAGAGACTCCAGAAGCAAAACCTCAATTTCTCAACCAACTCATCTTCGACAAAGCCTCCACCATCAACCGCTGGGGAGAGGAGAACCTATTCAGTAAATGGTGGTGGGGAAATTGACTGACCACACGCAGGAGATTAAAACAAGACCCCTACCTATCACCATACACAAAAGTCAACTCTAAATTAATCAAAGACCTAAACGTACAACCTCAAAGTATAAGAACCTCAGAAAATGTAGGAGACACCCTTTTGTAAATTGGAACTGGCAACCTAAGTATCCATACCATAAGAGATAAGATAGACAAGTGGGACCTCATCAAATGGACAAGCTTCTTCTGGAGAGCCAAAGAAGCCATCAAGAGAGAGGGGAGACAATCCACAGTCTGAGAAAAAATATTTTCCAACTGTATATCTAACAAAGGTCTAACATCTAAAATCTACAAGGAACTCAAACATGCTGAAAAGAAAAAAAAACAGCTTCATTACAAAATGGGCAAAAGATATGAATAGATACTTCTCAAAGAAAGACATACAAGTAGCCAACAGATACATGAGCACATCCTCTGCTTCTTTCTCCTTACATGTCCTTTTGCCTCTTTTTGTTCCCTTTTCTTCCCTCCCAACACAGCTTTCCTTTTTTCCTTTGGTGGATCTGGAGGGAGGAGAAAGCAGTCAGTCTGCAGACCTCTGTCTGGAGTTTTCATAAGGTTTAGAATCTGCCTGGAAAAAGATCCATTTTGCCTGAAGTCTCTGGGTACAATGTTAGGTCTGAGGGGAATTTAGATAGCTACTTTTATCCACCACTGAAATCAAATAAAAGAGAAAAGCCAAAGAGCTACAGCAACAGACTCTAAGATAAGACTGCAAGAAATGAGTTTGCATCACAGGAACAAAGACTTACATTAGGTATTGGGAGAAATGCTTGAGTGAGCCAACACCAAGAAAGTTATAGGAACTCCATTACATACAAATTTGAAGAAGAAGAGGAGGAGGAGGAGGAGTCATTTAGGCCTCAATCAGTCTCAATTTAAGTATTTAGTAGCAGAAGGCTATTCTAGATAACTTCTGACATCTTCTCTTCTTAGTGTTCTATTTTTAGGAGCTGTCGATCAGTGTTTCGCAGGAAAACATGAAATGTTCATATCCGTAGTCCTCAAAGTTCATTTTGAAATTTGTCTGAGTTGTCAAAAATATATCACAAAGAGTGCGGAAACTAATGCCTTAAACTAGCAAAATAGTAGTTTGTGTTTACAACAAAAATGTTTCTATCCATATAAAATTCTTATACTCTAGCCTGTGCACATACCAGAGTTATAATCATGGAAACATAAATTGTCATCAAAATAAAAAGTAGAAAAAGCAAAGCTTTCTGAATATAGCAAATTAATATGGAGAGGAAATATTTATAATATGAATATGCAACTAATATATTATATATATAATGTATTTCCATTCATTGTCAACCAGAGATCACAGTTGTATAACAGATGTGGTTAATAAAAATTCCATATTATACGCAACAGTTTCTGAAAGGTGCCACTTTATCAAAACAGACATTGCCATCCTGCTACTACATCTCCCTGAATTCTCACCTCTGGGTAATATAAGAAAGAGTCTAGGGGTAATGAGAAAAGATTATCTTTTGAATGAATTGTAGGGTTTGTGGAACAGCAAATCACTTCCACTGGGTTAACAAGAGATTCTTTTTTTCACCTAAAAATTGTGAGTCACAGAACTGGCAGAGCCCATGCTATGATCCAGATGGGTCAGAGAGTGAAGAAGGGATGTGAGAGGCTGAAGAACTGAGACAAGTACTAAGAAAGTGGTTAGCTTAGGCTTAAAAAAAGTCTACAAAGATAGTGGGGCCTAAAGAGCTCAGAGGTAACTCTGCAAAGAAACCCACATGGAGGAGCCGACCTAGGACATTCTGGGTTTACCTGAAAACCTCAACTGTGGTCTATTGGATGGTCATCTGGGGATGCAGAGGATAGACAGTTCCAAGCCCTGGACATCCCTAGAGGCAGCCCTGATGTGAGAGCAGGAAAGCGCTGCTGGAGATAGAAGAAATGAGTGAAAGTGAGTTTTTCTTTTTTATATATGTAAACATCTACAGTCTCAGCCAAGGTAGAGACAGCCCAGAAATTCCCACCATCCATCCCCCCATACCCCTCCCACACTCGTTGGGAGCTTATCAAAACTAAAAAGTTTTGCACAGCAAAATAAACTATCAATCAAGAGAAAAAAGACAACACAGAGAATGGGGAAAAGTATTTGCAAGCTATGCATCTAAAAGAGACCTAACATCCAGGATCTACAAGGAACTTGAACAAATTGACAGAAAAAAAAGGAACCCCATTAAAAAGTTGGCAAAGGACATGAACATTATTTCTCAAAGAAAGACTTACAAGCAGCTGATAAACATATGAAAAAATGTTCAGCTTTACTAATCATCAGAGAAACGCAAATAAAAACTACAATGAGATACCAGTTCACTGGTAAAGACAGCTTTCATTAAAAAGTCAAAAAACCCATGTTGGTGAGACTGTGGAGAAAAAGGAATGCTTCTACACACTGTTTGTAGAAACATAAGCTAGTTCAGCCTCTGTGGAAAGCAGTGGAATATTTTCTGAAATAACTAAAAATTAAGCTACCATGTGATCCAGCAATCCCACTTTGGGGAATATACCCAGAAGAACATAAACCACCCTACAAAAAAAAGACACCTGCACATTTATGTTCATTGCAGCACAGGTCACAGTAGTAAAAACATGGAACCAACCTTATTACCCATCAAAAGTGGTCTGGATTTTTAAAAAAAGTTGTTACATATACACAGACATAAAGAACAACAAAATTATACCTTTTGCAGCAGCATAGATGTAGCTAGAGACCATCATTCTAAGTGAACTATCACAGAAATAAACAAACAAGATACTGCATTTTGTCGCTCATAAGCAGGCCCTAAACGTTGGGCATGTGAGGAAAATGGTGGGAACCATGAATGCTAGGCACTGCTAAAGGAAGGAGGGGGAAGAATAAGGAGCACACAACAACCACCCACTGGGTACTATGTCTACTACCACGGAAAGGGAGAGTTTGCTAGAAGCCCCAACCTTACCTGCATGTAATTTACTTATGTAGCAAATCCTTACATGTACCCCACAACTCTAAAATAAAATAAAATGATTTAAAAATAAACATTAAATATGTAAAAACAAAACAAAATGACCTCAAAAAGTAACTTCCAAGGGAGCTGAAGGGAGTAAGGAGATCCAGGAGCAAAAAACTGCCAGATACGTAAACTCCACCGAGAGAGGGATCACAACCTCATCACTAGTGAAATGGGGTTTATCACACAGACACAGAGCAACCACGCCCAACCTAGAAGAGAATATAAAACTTTTTTAGGCACACACAAAAAATGTTTTTCCCATTCTCCCCTTTTCATCCCAACCGGAGGGCTATGAGAAAAAAGAGGGCTCGACATCATCACCTTTATATAGCTGGTAACTAGATCCACAATTCTAACCTCTGCAAAAAAGGATGAAAGCTTCAGGCTTAATGTTTTAAACTGGAGGTATCTAAATGTTCATAGCCAAGATAGACTGTTTTTGTAACTAAGAGGGACTAAAAAGTTCAAGAAACTACACAGAGATATCTGAGAAGCACACTAAAATGGATTTTAGCATAGTGAAATACACACACACACACACACACACACACACACACACACACAGGCATACATACATACTGTTGACCCTTGAACAACACGGTACAGGTTAGGGGCAGCTGACCCTCGTATAGTCAAAATTCTGAATTTAACTTTTGACTCCCTCAAAACTTAAATGCTAATAGCCTGCTATTGACTAGAAACCTTTCCAATAACGGTTGATTAACACACAAATAGTCTAATATCTATACATATTGTAAACATTCATGACACACATTTTCTTTATTTTTGTGATATTTCTAGGCTTAGGATATGTGGGCAATTTTTTAAAAACTGTCATAAATCTCCAAAAAATTTTCCTGTATCCTTATTGAAAACAAACTCTGTGTAATTAGATTCATGCAGCTGGAACTCATGTTGTTTGAGGTCATTTGAGAGAGAGAGACAGACAGAGAGACAGAAAGAGAGAGAGAGAGAGAGAGAGAGAGAGAGAGAGAGAGACAGAGAAGGAAGGGAGGAGAAAAAAAGAGAAAGGGAAGGAGAGATTAAAATAAATCCATATAGATGAAAAGATGAAAAATTAGATTCAGCATTATGTGCTGTCTTTTCATGTAGTGAAACTGGGAAGACCTCAAATGTCCTAAACACAAGTTTCTGTCACCACTATGCTCCTTCAGAGAAGGTCCCTTAGTCAAATAACTCTTCTTAACAAAGGGACCTGGCACACTTCCTGCATATTCCTTACTAACAAGGTTCAGTCCCCTGCCATACTGTGAAATTATGGAAACAAACCAATTTCATCCTCACACAGAAACTGTGGTCACCACATCACTCTTTATAATACAAATCCTGCATCTTACAACCCCCATGTGGAGACTAAAGCAACTCCATCTTGAATGCAAATCTGTCAAGTTCATTTCTGATTAACCCCACTTCTGGTAAGGCCTCTAACATTTCCTGTTTATTTATCATTTCTTTGTATAAAAACAGGTACTTGCCATAAATTCTGCTCTTAACTTAGGCAACCATGATATTATCATGCTTCAATTTTCCTGTGCATCTCTTCTGAATCTCCCCTTCCCTGTGATATATAAGCACTGATTCTGGTGGTTAATGGTGTGGGGGTCCACCATCTTGTCTCACAGCTGCCCAAAACACAAACATAGTTTCTTTTCATATGTTTTATTATATTTTTTTCAAGAAACTGAATATGTCAGCCCCCTTTTTCACCCTCTCAGCTTCTCAGACTTTAGGGGTAAGTCTGCATAGACCTGCCCACCTCAAAACATCCTGGTTTTTCACTCAGTATCCAAGTGTAATGTGCATATGGTCTTACATTGTATACTGTGCTCTCCCCTAGGCTGTGGATATATGTGACCAGTATCTACTCTCAGTTCCATCTGTTCAGAGCCATGCATTATGAGTTCAGTCATCTGTATTACTCTAGGACAGGAATCTCTCCTTCACCAGCAGTAAGAAAAGAAAGTAATTAAAAAGCCAAGACTTCTATTATTATGGGAAAGCCTTAATAGATATTAAAGAAACTCTGTGGTCCTTACTTTATGCCATGTAGAGGCTAGGGAAACAAGAATTCTTCTTAATTCTAAGGAATATAAATGTCATTACCAAAAGTGCCTATCATGTCAGATACTGATTGACTGTAGGAGGATCTTTTAACCTTTCCCGGTTCCCATTCCACCATGAAATGTCATTTCCAAAGGTACATATCAAGGAGTGTAAGATGGTAATGGACACAAAGACATGTACTAGACTCAGGGTCAGGAAAGCTCAAAGAACAAGGGTCATTACTTTTATAGTAGAATGGGTATGTCAATCACCAAGGTTTATGAGTGAGGTCACAGAGATTAGGATGTCTGTGGTTTTTTTTGTTTATTTTTTTTTGAGTTAGAGTCTCACTCTGTCACCCAGACTGGAGTGCAGTGGCCGCTCCCAGCCACCGCAGCCTCGACCTGCCGGGCTCCAGCGATCTTTCCGCCTCAGCCTTCCAAGTAGCTGGAACTACAGGTGCGGGCTACCACGCCCGGCTAATTTTTGATTTACTGTAGAGATGAGGTCTCACCAAGTTGCTCAGGCAGTCTCGAACCCGCGGGCTCAGGCAATCCACTCACCTCAGCCTCCCAAAGGCGTGGGATTACAGGCTGAGCCATTGAGCCCAGCAGGATGTCTGTGTTTAAAGTGACAAATCTCAAACAATGGTTCTCAATTGTAAATATGCTTATTTTGCTTTCAGGAGGTATACATATGCTCCCACCACATGGACTTATTGTAAGGTGGTGGAAGATGGGTTCCAGGGGACCCATGCCCCAGTCACCAGATACTGTGATCTGTAAGTAGCTTCTGAACTGTAGCTCCCACCATTACACTTTATTAAACTTCAAAAATGCGAAAAGATGGCACAGACCCTCCCCCCAGCCCGGTTTCAAAACTGAACAAATCCAAAGGCTCTACCTAAGGAAGAATTGGGGGTTGAGCAAACAGATATAAAAGCTATCTCACCGATCACTGAGCAACAGAATTAAAGAGGAGGTAAGATGGGGTAAAACCATCACAAATGAAAAAGAATCAGTGGAAGAACACAGGTCCCCTCCCCCCAGACCCCTGGAAAGACAGTGCCTGAGAATTTAGAACTCAACAATGAAGAGTTCCCAGAACCACTGGTCTTAAACCACAAATCCAGATATCAAGGTATTGATGGACAGGATGAATAAAAAAGAAGAAAGATGATGACAATAGCGAATATAAAAACTGAAATAAATAACAAACTGACAAGCATGGAAAGCAGAATTAACCAAGCACAAGAAAGAAACTCAAAGCCTGTAGACCAAAGTATAGAACTAACGCAAACTGTTAAAAACATAGAAAGGAAGCTAAAAAAAGACTGAACAAAGCCTCCAAGACATATGAAATTATATTAAGAGGCCTAACTTAAGAATGATTGGCATTCCTGAGGCAGAAAGGGAGACAGAGATCACCTTGGAATAAACTTTCCATGAGTTTATCCAAGAAAACTTCCCTCATCTCATCAGAGATGCGACCTTACAAACACAAGAGATTCAGAGAACTTCTGCAAGGCGTCAAATGAGAAGACCAAATCCTAGACACATAGTAATTCAATTACACAAAGTATGTATAAAAGAAAAAAATCTTAAGCGCAGTGAGAGAGAAAGGTCAGAATACCTATCAGGATAAAACAATTAGGATAGCAGGAGACTTATCTACACAAACACTACAGGCTAGTAAAGACTGAACTCCAATCTTCAAGATTCTCAAGTATAAACAATTCCAACTAAGAATTTCCTAACCTGCTAAACTAAGCATTGGAGATGGAGAATTAAGATCCTTTTCAGACATTCAATCCCTAAGAGTTCATGCTGCCTCCAGACCAACTCTACAAGAGACACTTAAGATGGTATTAAGCACAGAAGCAAGAAAAAAAGAACAACCACATTTTTCTCAACTATGCAGTAAAACAAAGAGCCAACACAACATGTATTGTGACTGCAAAACTGAAAACACATATCAACCCAGAAATCAAAAGAAACCAACAAAAAAATAGAGAAATAGCCACAACAATGACAACAAAACTTTATAAGAGCCTCATGACAAGGATAAACTCTCACATCTCAATAATCAGCCTGAAT
This sequence comes from Carlito syrichta, assembly GCF_000164805.1. NCBI lineage: Eukaryota > Metazoa > Chordata > Mammalia > Primates > Tarsiidae > Carlito > Carlito syrichta. The sequence continues at coordinate 597,651 of NW_007253556.1, read as the reverse complement.
GTGAATGAACTAAATATACCACTAAAAAGACATAGAATGGCAAATTAGTTTTTTAAAAATGACTCCTAAATTTTCTGCTTCAGGAAACACATCTCACTACAAAGGATACTTACAGACTCAAAGTTACAGGATATAAAACACATTTTCAGGCAAACAAAACGTAGAAGTAGGCAGGAGTCACAATCTTTATATCAGACAAAACACCATTTCTGTTTTCAAACATTAAAAAAAGACATAGAAGGACACTACATAATGATAAAACGTTCAATCCATCAACAAGAAATATCCATATTAAGCATACATACACCCAACTCAGGAGCACCAGGATTTATAAAACAACTACTAAGTAAACTAAAAAACGAGATCGACTCTAACACTATAATGACTGGGGACTTAAATACCCCACTAGCAACTCTAGATAGACCTTGAGGCAAAAAAATCAATGAGGAGCTATGGAACCTCAACTTGATGCTTGACAAAATGGACTTAATAGATACTTACAGAATACTCCACCCAACAACCACTACATAATATGCGTTCTACTCATCACCACATGGAACCTACTTCAAGATCAACCACATTCTCAGTTATAAATCAAGAATAAACACATTTCACAAGATGAAAATACTGCCATGCACCTTCTTAGACCACAGAGGAATAAAAACAAATATCAATACCAACAAAATTGCCCCAAAACCCACAGACACAGACACTAAACAGCATAATACTGAACAACTCCTGGGGGGTTAACACAAACATTAAAAGATTCCTGGAAACAAATGAAAATAAAGACATATCTTACCAAAACTCTGCGATGCCATGAAAGCTGCACTAAGAGGGGGATTTTTATCTCTACAAACACACATCAAGAAAATAGAAAGAACACAAGTTAATAGCCTAACAAATCACCTAAGGGAGCTGAAAAGACAAGACCACCAAAACCCTAACTTCAGCAGAAGAATCCAGATCAACAAATTAAAAGTCCAAATATGGGGCAAAAACCCCCCAAAAATACCATAGAAAAAAATCAGAGAAACAAAAAGCTGGTTCTTTGAAAGAATAAATAAGATTCATGGACACATAGCCAGATTGACCAAAAGAAATAGAGCAAAAGCCCAAATAAACAATCAGAAATGCAAAAGTTCAAGTCACAACTGACTCCAAAGAAATATAAAAGGTTACTGGAGACTACTATGCACATCAGTATGGAAACAAACCTAAATGAAATGGTGAACTTTCTGACATCACACAGCCCCTCACGGGTGAAAAAAGAAGAAATTGAGACTCTAAACAGACTAATAATAACTCAGGAAATTGACTTCATCATAAGAAAACCACCCACAAAAAAAAAAATCTTGGACCAGACATAAATCCAGAGGATTTCTAAAAAAAAAAAAAAATACAAGGAGAAGCTGATACCAACTCTATTGAAAGTATTCCAGGCTATTGAGAAAGCTGGAACTCTCCCCATCATTTTATGAAGCATATACCATGTTGATAATCAAACCAGGTAAAGATTCAAGAAAGAAAGAGAACTACAGGTCAATTTCCCTGATGAAAATAGATGCAAAAATTCTAAACAAGATTGGAGCAAAATAGATCCAGCAGCACATCTCAAAAATCATCCACCATGCAGGACTGGTTCAATACTCTCAAGATCATAAATGTAATTAAATACATCAACAGATGTAAAAAACAAGAACCACATGATTATATCATTAGATGCAGAAAAAGCTTTTGATAAAACCTAGCATCACTTCTTGATAAAAACTGTTGAACACCTAGGTATAGTAAGAGCCATCTATGATACACTCACAGCCTACATGGACAGAAATGGACAGAAATAGGAAGCATTTCCCTCGAAATCCAGAATAAGACAAGGCTGCTCACTCTCACCCCTCCTGTTTAACATAGTGTTGGAAGTCCTTGCTAGCACAATCAGACAAAAGAGGGAAATTGGATGTATCCAAATAGGAAAAGAGGATGTTAAGTTATTCCTCTTTCCTAACAATATGATCCTATAACTTGAAACCCCAAGAAAATCTGTCAAAAACCTCCTTGCACTGATAAAAGTCTTTGGCAAAGTCTCAGAATACAAGATGCAAAAGACAGTCACATTCTTATATTCCAACAACAGACATCAGAGAACCAAATAAAAATCACAACCCATTCACAATAGCCACACACACACACAAAGAAATACCTCAGCATGTTCCTAATCAGAGAAGTAAAAAACCTTTACAACAAAAACTACAAAACACTACTCAAAGAAGACACAAACAAATGGAAAAATATTCTATGCTCATGGGTTGGAAGAATCAACAATGTTAAGATGTCCATTCTACCAAAGGCAATCTACAGATCTAACACAATACCCATTAAATTGCCGACATCATTCTTTTCAGACATGGAAACAACAATACAGAAAATCACATGGAAACAGAAAAGACCACAAATTGCCAAAACAGTCCTCAGCAAAGGAAACATAGTAGGAGGTATCACACTTCTAGACTTTAAACTTTATTATAAGGCTACAGTAATCAAAACAATCTTGTACTGGTACAAGAACAGGCATATAGAACAATAGAACATGATAGAGATTCTGGAAGCAAAACTTCAATTTCTCAACCAACTCATCTTTGACAAAGCCTCCACCAACAACCAGTGGGGAGAGGAGAACCTATTCCATAAACATTGCTGGGAAAACTGACTGACTACATGCAGAATATTGAAACAGGACCCCTACCTACCACCATACACAAAAATCAACTCTAAATGGATCAAAGACCTAAATATAAAACCTCAAACTATAAGAATCTTTGAAAATGTAGGAGACACTCTTATAGAAATAAGAATAGGAAACCAATTCCTGATCAAAACCCCAAATTTCCATGTCATAAAAGATAAGATAAACAAGTGGGCCTCATTAAACTGAAAAATTTCTGCCTAGCAAATAAACCAAGAGAGTGGGGAGACAGTCCAAAGAGTGTCTCCCCACTTTGTCTTCCCATTCTTTGAAAAAAAGCATTTACTAACTGTATATTTGACAAAGGCCTAAATCCAGAATCTATAAGGAACTCAAATGTGCTGAAAGGACAAAACAAATAGCCCGATTAAAAAGTGGGTAGCCGGGCTCGGTGGCTCAGCCTGTAATCCTGCGCCTGTGGGAGGCTGAGGTGAATGGATTGCCTGAGCCCCCGGGTTCGAGACATGCCTGGGCAGCAAGACCTCATCTCTACAATAAAACAAAAAATCCGCTGGGCGTGGTAGCACGTGCCTGTAATTCTGGCTACTTGGAAAGCTGAGTCGGAAGGATCCCCAGAGCCCAGCAGGTTGAGGCTGCGGTGGCCGGGAGCAGCCACTGCACTCCAATCTGGGCGACAGAGTGAGACTCCAACTCAAAAAAAAAAAAAAGTGGGCAAAAGATATGAATAGACACTTCTCAAAGGAAGACACATGAGCAGCCAACAGATACATGAAAAATGCTCAGCCTCACTAATCATCAAAGAAATGTAAAAATAAAACCAAACTGAGATACACCTAACTTCAATCAGGATGGCCATCATCAATAACTCAAAAAACAAGAGATGCAAGGAAAAGGGAATGCTTCTACACTGTTGGTTGGAGTGTAATAGTACAATCTCTGTGGAAGACATTGTAGCGATTCCCAAAGATCTAAAAATTGACCTTCCATATGACCCAGCAATCCAACATCTGGGAATATACCCAGAGGAACTCAGATCATTCTATAAAAAAGATACCAGCACATGTATTTATTCCACATTTATTTATTTCACCATTATTCACAATAGCAAAAACATGGAACCAATCATGCTGCCCATCAAATGTGAACTGGATAAAAAAATGTGGTACATATGCACAGCCATATACACATATGCAGACATAAAGAGGGATGAAATTATGGACTTCACAGCAACTTGGGTGGATTTAGAATGTATCATACTCAGCAATCTATCACAGAAACAAAGAACTAAGTGCCATGTTCTCATTCATAAGCGGACCCTGAATATTTATCATAATACTATAAGAAAAGAATTGGTAGTAATGAGACACTGCCAGTCAGGGAGGAGGGCACATAGCCTCAGTAAGGTACCTGATCTCAAACCAGGAAGAATGGGGACCAAAAGAAGGCCCAAACTTTACCTGTATGATGACCGCTTATTGACCTAATCCTGACTTGTTCTCCACATTTTTAAAATAAATAAATCATCATCCGGTGTTCTGGATTCTAATCCAGATCAGATACTTAGTGATTGACTGTAGGACAGTCTTTTAACCTTTCCTGGCCCCTATTCCATTATTGATGAAATGAGATTTGAAGAAGAAGATAGAGTCACATGATGCCCTTGATGGAATGGGTCCTCTAGTCGCAATAAGCAGACGTGATGAGTTGAACTGAACAAACACACAGATGAGAAGGAAGCGTGCATTAAAGAGTAACGGTTTCTATTACTATTTATTTCTGAGAGTTAGATAATGTCTAGGACCTGGTCACTAATTTCATAGGCTAGCCTGCTGTGTTTACTTTGAGATGTACTATGAACCAAATGTAAGTGTTGTCCCAAAATGCATATATATTGGGACTCTAGCCCCCAGTGTGATGGTATTTGGTGATAGGGCTTTTGGAAAGTAATTAGGATTAAATAAGATCATGAGCGTGGGGCCACTGTGACGGTATTAATATTTGTTTAAGAAGAAGAAAGGACTGGAGCTTACCGTCTGTTCCGCATGTGAGAGAACAGAATATGGCTCTCTAAAGCCAAGAACAGAGACTTTACCAGAAACTGACCATGTTGACACCCTGATATTGGACTTTCCAGCCTTCAGGACTGTAAGGAATAATAATTTTCTGGCCATTGCCCTGCTAAGCTATGGTGTGGGCATGTGCTCTTTGAACTACAGCCAGGCCATGTTTTCTCAAGTCTTGGCCCCCTTCCCTATCTTAGGGAGGGAATCTCCTCTCTCTCTCTCTCTCTCTCTCTCTCATTTACTTTCTAAATAAACTATATTTTATAATCTAAAAAAAATTGAAGAAAAAATTTTGTATTGTTTAAGCCACCTAGTCTATGCTATTTTGTTAAAATAGCCTGAACTCACTAAGACAATAGGACCACATTCTCTTATTTTTGCAGAGCACCTGCATTATAAATCAGCATACTGTTCCTTCCATTAACCCAGCCATTGAACTGCTACCAGGGAGCTCAGGCTCCTGCTAAATAAGATCAACAGAGTTTAGAGTTGCAAGCACACTTTTCCTGTTTTCCTTTCCTCCTGAGTACTATCTAAATCTTTTTTCAGTAGACTTTTTCCGTGAGCTTCTGTCAATTGTTTTTCCTTATTTTCTCCTCACAATTAGGCAAGTGACTGCTCTTTAGAGGCAATACAAACTTCCAGCTTTTTCTGTGATGAAAGTTACAGGACTCACTGGGCCCCAGTAAGTTGAATTGAGTTTTATCTCTGCTCAGGGATCAATCCACTGCCATGCCAATTTTTTTTTTCTATTAGGTTTTTTACCCATTCTGCTCAGTTTGGTTTAAGTTTGTATGAACTTGCTTTGTCTCTGTTTACACATCTGACACTTTTACTTTCCTCAAACTTCAAATCATCCAGTATTTCCTCATTTCTGCAGGTTGCTTACCCTTCCTCCCCACTGCCATCCCTCCCCCATTTCCTGTAGATTCCAATACTTTTTGTTTCCTCTGAGTTCAAATTACGAGTGAATTATGCTTGACATTTGACATGTACGCACAGTGAATATTCAGACTTTAAACAATGACAAGGAACAGACTACTGCCCTGCCATCTATTGTTTAGATAGGCACACACTCAACATTGTCTTTGGTTTTCATTGTCAGCTGACCTGCCACTGAGTCACTGAATGAGTGCTTCTTTGCTGGGGGCAAAGCAGAGCTTACTGATTCACTTATCTGTCCAAATCAGAGCTCAATCAGACATGGTCTTTGTTCTCTAGAAACCCATAAGCTAAATTCAGACTATAAAGGCTAAAAGTAATGGACCTCTTCACATTCCTTTAAAAAGAAAGTGCAGTATGAACTCATAAATACATGGATCGCTGGCAATGGGGTTGGCAGAATGTGAAGAGCATTCCCAAGGGAAATTGAAGATATACCAACCAAGAAGGGCAGAAGGTGATGTGCAGTGAAGAAAATTCAACTGCTCCCAGGGAAAGAAGAAACTAAAATTATATTCCTTCCTCACAAAACCAACAGGTATTTAGGTGAGGACACCAAGAACTCAAACTAAATGGATGAGTATTGATCAAGACAGCCTTAGTATCTATCCCCTTCAGTTTGACTACATTTTAGATAAGTTCCTTCTTGAACCTGGTCCTTCTTTTCTTAGAGCATTTACTTTAGGGAACTTATAATTGCAAATTTTTTCTCCGCTTCTGAAGTGGATCTGAAATGTAGATAAATCTCTTCTCAGCCTTTTGCCAGAGTATCTTTTTCAAAGACCTGAGAGACAACCCTTTGAAATATAACCGTCAAGGAAGATAGCTTTCCTATCTCTACTACTAGCTACTCTAGTTTTAGTTCAATGGCATGGCATTAAATCAATCAACTAGAGAGAAAAAGAAGGAGAAAGAGAAGGAATAGGGGGAAATAAGCAGATTTTCTGAGGACTGGATCTTTATTTTATTTACTGTGACCATTGCCAAAGGCTAGAATGATATTTGGTACATACTAGGTACACCCAAATGGCTTGGTGGCTCAGCCTGCAATCCCGTGCCTTTGGGAGGCTGAGGTGAATGGATTGCCTGAGCC
>NW_007253556.1:582366-590826 GCF_000164805.1 Carlito syrichta | reverse complement strand
CCTGGACAACTTGGCGAGACCTCATCTCTACAATAAATCAAAAATTAGCTGGGTGTGGTAGCACGTGCCTGTAGTTCCAGCTACTTGGGAGGCTTTGGAGGAAGGATCGCCAGAGCCCAGCAGGTCGAGACTGCGGTGGCTGGGAGAGTGCCACTGCACTCCAGTCTGGGCGACAGAGTGAGACTCCAACTCGGGGAAAAAAAAAAAAAAGAAAGGAAGAGAAAGAGGTAAGAAGAAAAAGGATGAAAGGAGAAAGGGGAAGATAAAGAGAGAAGAAAGACAAATGAGAAGGAAAGAGGAAAGCAGAGACACCGAAAGTGACAGAAGAACAAAAAGAATCAAAGTCTCTACTTAGAGACCAGAATTTCCCACAATTGAGGATCAGACTCTGTATTTCTGGAGAGGCTTTTGAACAGGTCATGATGCTTACTCAATAAGCATGTTATCAGTTTCCTGGCATCTCTGACACTTTATTCCAAGAGGTGGGAATGGAAAGCTGTGTTTACACTGAGTTTGCATTGCAAACGTAATCACCTTTGCTATCTCTTAGCACATTAAATTCTTTTTTTTTTTTTTGAGTTGGAGTCTCACTCTGTCGCCCAGACTGGAGGGCAGTGACCGCTCCTAGCCATCACAGCCTCGACCTGCTGGGCTCCGGCCATCTTTCCGCCTCAGCCTTCCAAGTAGCTGGAACCACAGGCGCACGCTACAACGCCCGGCTAATTTTTGATTTATTGTAGAGATGAAATCTCGCCAAGTTGCCCAGGCGGGTCTCGAATCCTCAGGCTCAGGCAATCCACTCACCTCAGCCTCCCAAAGGCGCGGGATTATAGGCTGAGCCACCAAGCCCGGATACACATTAAATTCTTTACATTTAAAGCTTAACAATTATTCCTTCTTCATGCTAAAGAGAGAATGCTAGTTTTTCTGTTAAATTGCTTTTGACAATTCAGCCCAGGGTAAATTCATATAGTATTAAAAAAGGGTGTATATGGAAATACTCACAAAGTCAAGGAAATACTAAATAAAATTGCCAGTGTAGGCATTGAGTGTCTGAATAAACATGTCTTGACTATCATTCTGAGATGTATGCTGAGATTATTTTAGATGTTGCTACTTGTCTGGTCATCAAAGCAGTGATCCACAGTGAGAGATGAATTCATGAGCCTTAAGGCTTCCTTCTCTGGTATAGTGAATAAAACACGGTTCTAGAATCCAGTATGATTTCAAAGGCCTGAGAGCAAGTTTGTATGATATCCATAAAGCAGGTCAGAAAGTTCCTCAGGGAACATCAGTTGGTATAACTTTTCAGAGTCAATGCACAACTATATTCTGCAGAGGTATGTTGGCATGAGCACAGAATCTGATCAACGTTGACACAAATAGTAAAGTGTCAGCTCATCTACCAAAGAGATCTGGTTACAACTTCACTTCTTCAGCAAAGTTGTAGCTTATTCAAAAGAATTGCAAAGTCATCCAAGCATGTTTACCCCCAAGAATGGTCCTGACAGCAAAGTCAAAGGTTAAAACTGATGCGAAGGATGTTGGATTTGAGTGCTTTGAGAGAATGCAACTTTTTTAAAAAATGACTTTTGCACAAAAGGAGAGATGTTTTTTAGGTAGCACTCAACCTGAAGTTGTTTCCCTCAGGCAAACACAGTGGTGACCTATATAATTCCACCTACTCTTATTTCATAGAAGGAAGATTATTTAGGATGTGGGAGCACGAACAAAAGAGGGTATTCCTTGGTATCTGAGAGCTAGCAATTAAAAGCTGACAGAGAATGCTTCAGTATTTCAACTAACTGCAAGAACTGATGAAGACTCTATACTTAAAGTGTGACTTGGAACAATTGGAGCCCGTAAAATGGAAGAATTAAGAACAAGGTGTAGAATAGAGAAGCGTGTAGGCACATAGAACTGCATAGACAAAGAAAAGAAGCGGACAAAATAAGCAACCAAAGTGAAACTCATAGGAAGCAAGATAAAGAAACTCCTATATTATTGTTTTATAATGATAAAAATCTAAGTTATGAGAACCCTATGGATGCACCCACATATACTGAGTGAAAGAAAGCAGACACGCATAAGCACACACTGAATTATTTCATTTATATGAAGTTCCTAAATCAAAAACACAAAACTACAGTGGCAGAACTGAGAAAGTGTTTAGGTGTGGGGAGTGGGAGGAAGTGGCTGAAATGGGGATAAAAAGAGTTCGTGAGGTAACAAATACACACCATGCATTGACCAGATGTGGTGACTTTGATGTATATATGTGTGTAAAACCCACACAGCTGTACACTTCAGGTCTGAGGTTTTGTTTTTCTGGTTGTTGCTGTTTTGTTTTGTTTTTTAAGATTGGAGAATATAGTTTATTTAGAAAGTAAATTAGGGGGGCGGGGAGAGAGAGAGAGAGAAAGAGAGAGAGGAGATTCAATTCCCCAAGGTAAAAGAGGAGACCAAAGATAAGAAAACATGGTGGCCATAGCTCAAAGATCACATGACCTGGTCAGTGCTTAATAAAACAATGGCCAGGTCTGTGCATTCAAAAAGAAGGAGAAGTACCTGATTTTGGTGGCCCTCACTACTATCAGTCTTTGATCAGGCTCAGTCAAATGTCCTTCTAGAATAATGTCTGTTGAGGCCTGTTCCTAACCAATGAGGCACTCATTTCACTCCTGCTTCCTAGGAATTAAGCAAAATGAAGCCATCCTTGAACATTTACTCCTATCAGCTCCATTTGGTACTTAATACATTGTGAGTCTCCATAAATATTAAACAGGCACTCCAAGCTCAGGCACTAAGTTACATTCTAAAGCACACTAGGGAATGAAAAGTGTTCACTAAGCACTGGTGTTAGAATAGCACTGGTATGTTAAACAAAGCTTATATTTAAGATATGTTTTGCAAGGTGGAAAATACAGAGTCAATACTCTGCTTGGTTGTTTAAGCACATCAAACTACACACACACATACACACACACACACACAATGAACCACCATTTATAAGGCTTGTTAGTACACATCATCTCTCAATACCTCTGGTCTTTGGGCAACGGACATAAATCTCAGGGGATAGAAAGAAAGAATTCCAGCTTTCCAGTTTCATGGACCTTAATTCTCCATCTGTTGCTTGATTAATGGAGTAGGTTTGGCACCACTCTGCCCTGCAGTCAAAGGTAAAGTGCGCTAATGATGACCAATAGGTAGAGAAAGAAAATGGAGACGAGAAGAGTTCGTGATGCTTGGGTGAAAAGCTGAAAATCATCCATCTCTTTTAACTCAGACTAGGACTGGAGAAAAAAAGATTTTGATTTCTCTCTTTGTTTACAGCTGAGAATTCATAGAAACTTTCTGGCTTTGTTCCTTCATCTTGTATATTTACGAAAAGAAAAATGAGAATTTACAGCATGTATGCTATGTATGGAAGTGGAGATTTTTTGTGTGTGGCGGGGTATGTGCGTGCGTGCGTGCGTGCGTGTGTGTGTGTGTGTGTGTGTGTGTGTGTGTGTGTGTTTAGAGGAACTGGAGAAATACTCCCTTGTGTGTGGCTGGCTCTGGGTTTCCCAGGAACCTACCTTACCACTCTCTTCTGCTTCATTCATTCTCAGTTGCTAGCTTTTCAGCTAATATCCTTAGTGACTACAGTAAAAATAACCCAAAGTGACAGCTCAAGACCGGCGAGAAAACTGGTATATGCCCATAAAAACAATTTATATTTCAGGCAAAGTTGTCCCAGGGTACTTTTTGTCAGTTTTCTTTGTTCAAATCCCTGTTATTTTTGCTTGAAACCACTCATGTCGTAACCATATTTTAAAAATGAAATCTAAGAAGATGAAATGGGTTTGGTGGGGGTAGGAGGAAGGAAAAGGATGACAGAAGTAAAAGGAGCTTGACAAATGAGCCTTGTATTTTTTTTTTTCTAGCCTGTCGAAACTTGCCCCTGTTGCTGATGTAGAAAATAATACACTGGCTGGTGGCTCTGTCAGTTTCACCCATGTGAGTCTCTTAGATTGGGAATCTGATGACCAACACAAGGTGAACAAGCAAAATCTGTACTAGGTTGTAGGGTTGTCTTTTTTTTTTTTTTTTTGGCTGTGACTATAGTCAGGACAATTTGATCTCCATCCTATAGCCTTCTCAGAGAACCTGCTACTCTTTTCCAGGGCTGGTCCAAGAGAGATAGCCTTGTAGCATTCCCACTGATATATTTAGAATCAGTGTACCTGTAGAAAATACACCCTCATTAGGTTAGGGGAAGGACCATTCCCAGGGCCACCATTTCCTAATTCACGTCGCTTGATGAGAAAGAATAGGGAGAAGGTAAGTTATGTTAGTTTAGACTCCCTCCCGCTGGAGATGTCAAGCCAACACAAATGAATACCAATATATTTTTCCTCAGGGGAAAAAAAGGGAAAAGAGCTAAGAGGGTGTAATCCCAGCCAACCTTCTTTCTTCCATTCAAATTAAGTTTGTTTTCCCTCTTTTTCCTTGGATCAAAATGTGGAGAAATAAGAACACTCATCTATTTCTTCATAACAAATTGCTGACAACATGTGAAACGGGAGTGGGGGAGAGGGAACATCAGCATCCAGATATATTTAAGCCTACATAAAATTGATTTTCTCATCAACTGAAGAGGATTATTCAAATTATCTATAATGGGGAAAGTTATTTTTTGCAGATCTTTTTTCCATCATCACAAATATGCTGTGGATTAAAACATGCTTCCCAAGATCTAACTATGTACACTAAAAGTCAAAAATGAAATTATTAGCTTATAGTTCCTTTATTAGCATTGTCCTTTTGTCTCGAAATGGAATTAAAAGATGACCTTAAGTTTGGAAACATTTTTACAATAAAAAGTAATTTTATAACTTATTGGGCAAATTCTGTGCTAAGACCTACATGAAGAAAAGTTTATAGATTCACTTTTTGCCTTTAGGAATATGCATTTATACATAGCCACACTGACTGAATCAAATATGAACTTGACAGTAATAAAAGCAGCTGGGCTCGGTGGCTCAGCCTGTAATCCCGCGCCTTTGGGAGGCTGAGGTGAGTGGATTGCCTGAGCCCACAGGTCCGAGACCCGCCTGGGCAACTTGCCAAGACCTCATCTCTACAAAAATCAAAAATTAGCTGGGCGTTGTAATGCATGCCTGTAATTCCGGCTACTTGGAAGGCTGAGGCGGAAGGATCGCCAGAGCCCAGCAGGTCAAGGCTGCGGTGGCCGGGAGCGGCCACTGCACTCCAGTCTGGGCGACAGAGTGAGATTCCAACTCAAAAAAAAAAAAAAAAGAAAGGTAAGTTTATTAGAGGGAAGCTATATTGTGAAGGGCACAGGGGCAGAACAGCAGCAGAAGTGCCTACTGTCTGCCAAAGCATAAACTTTAAAAGAATGGGTACCTAGAGCCAGTGAGTGAACAAGCAACAGGCCTACACACCTCAATAGAAGACATCAACATATCACAACAACATAATCAGTATCTAAAATGTCAATCCTAACGCCACAAGGAAATATTAAATTTTTAATTATGTTCAGAATATTTTGCTTAAGAAGGTAGAGAAGTATATCATTTTCTATAGAAAAAGTTCATTACCAAGAACACATTTACCCAAAGATTTTAATTTTTCAGTGTTATAACACACATATAATAAACTGATTATCTGGAAAAAGCAATTTACATGTACCTGTAATTATTTGACTTCAGTGGACCAGTGAGATGATTATAATCATTAGGCATGTCTCAAATCCACTGAAAAACCCTGTAGACCTAACAAGTAAATGATCACCTGATTTTAATGCTTTGATGATTCTCTGCAGAGAAGGAAAGCTAAATAAATATAATAGTTAAGCTTTTGATTTGCAAGTTTGAGAACTAAAAAGAAGTTATTTAATTATTTGAGTAACAGCAGTTGATATGATTAATAGAGGAAAGCATAATATATACAATAGAGCATAGCTGATATTTGGAAACAGGTGACAAGGGAGAGGGACCTTCTAGACTTCTCTTGGGAGCAATCTAGAAGGGAGAAAGCAGATTCCTGCCCAGGGCACGCTGAGGCACACAATGATGGGAAGAGCATTTGTTTACTTTTAGATTACCTCAATTTGTATGCAAATTTAAAACATCCATGGCGAGGCATAGCTTGCAGCATCAGGAACTCACAAGATAGATCTTGAATGAAAATAAGCATTTAAGGATAATTATATTAATATCAGGACAAGAGTAGAAAGAAAGTCTGGAAAAAAAGAACAGAGAACTCAACCATTTAAAGGCCCAACAGAAGATATCAATTATTATGCTAAGCAATAATAAGGAGGAGTAGAAAATAAATTTAATATTTTATCTCTGCCATTATGTTTTATAATATTCAATAGCTAAAAAGCACTCTAACTCTGCCACTTAAAAAGGAAATGTAATTTCATGCAAAATTGAGTACAAAATACTGAAAAAAAACCTAAGAGATATTAATCTGGGACTATTTGGCAGAAAGTTGAAATTTGAAGTAAATGGTGCAAGTGAGTAAGAAAATTGAAGGAAAATTTAGAAGGGTGGAACGCTGTGGCAAAGATCCAGTTGAACATCTTCACTCCAAAAACATTTCTAGCTCCCATTTTGCTCACCATAACATTATATATGAACGTCTCTAAAATGCATATCATATTTATTTAACGTGTTGATATGTCTGTCTCTTCTACTTTTTGTGAGTTCTTCTTGACGATGAATCTTAGCTGATACAACTCTAGTTTCCTATTGTGAAAGACAGAATATCACCACTTGGTCAAGGTTCACATACAGCCAATGTTTAGCAAATGTCAGCAGAGTGAAGAATGCGTAAGTTAGTCTATACATTAGATTTCTTACAGCTGAGCATCGGACAAGGAGATAACTGCTAAGAAAGGATGAAAGATCAGCTAAAGGGTTTAAATGAGAATGCTTCCATGTACATCAGCATACACAAGCACAAGTTTCAGTCATAGGCAGGGCAAGTTTATCCCCAGTGTACAGGTAAAGACATTCAAATGTGGATGTGGGTGTTACCAAAAACCACCAAGTAAGTAGAATATTATCCAAACTCTTCTGACTTCCAAATAAAATGACACTTTGAATTGAATCAAACAAAAGAAAGCAGATTTTGTGAATATTGATCAAAAGTACCAAAAACTGGAACTATTAATAATTGTTAATACATGAAAAACAAAAACAAAACCGACTACAGTATTAGCCATGAGAAGAAGGGTTTACTTTGAAAAATGTATAGTGTACATTGCTTGGTAGAGACAAAGAGAGAACAACAGCAAAAACTCTCTCTTCTAATGTATTCCCTAAGGATATATAACATGTTTATGTTTGCTTCCCTAACTACCAGTATATTTTTTCTGAAGCCCAACCTCACTCAAAAAATACATACAGGCATATCTTGTCATGCAAGTCCATCAAGTGGCATTTTTTCTAATAGCATGTGCTTATTTTGTGTCTCTGTGTCATATTTCAGTAATTTTTGCAGTATTTCAAACTTTTTTATTATTACTGTATGTTATGATGACCTGTAATGTTATAGTTGTTAGGGTTAGGATTAGGGTTATAATCATTTTGGGGTGCCACAAACCATACCCATATAAAAATGGCAGGCAATTGATAAATGTTGTGTGTATTCTGTATTCTGATTGTTCTGCAGATCAGCCATTTTCCCATCTCTTTCTTCCTTTTTGGGCCTCCTTATTCCCTGAGATACAGTAATATTGAAATTAGGCCAATTAATAATCTTTTCATGACCTCTTTCAAGCCTATCATGGTCAAGTGAAAAGAAAAGCCTCATTTTAAATCAAAATCTAGAAATGATTAAACTTAGTAAGAAAGGCATGGTGAAAGCCAAGATAAGCCAAAGCTAGACCTCCTGTGCAGCCAAGGTGTGGATGAAAAGGGAGAGTTCTTTAATTAACTTATTTATTATAGAATTATGAGATACAAGTGAGGATTAATTACATAAGTAGGCTGCATGTAGATGAAGTTTGGGCTAGGTGGCCCCCACTCACTCTGGTAATAGCAACACTTTGTGTTGTCAGGTGCTTCCCAAATTCATCCCCCTCTTCCTCCCCTAACAGTGTCCAGTGACTGCTGATTCAAAAAGGAAAAGTTCTTGAAGAAAACTAAAAGTGCTCCTCCAGTGAATACATAGATGAAAAGAAAGTGAAACAGCCTTATATCGAGAAAATTTTAGAGGTTTGGATAGAAGATCAAATCAGCCTGGCAGTCGTGGGACACTACATAGGGGAGGTGGGGGCACATAACATCAACAGGGGTACCCACACTTTACCTGTATAATGACCATATACATACCTAACACTCATTTGTACCCCACATTTTTTTTTTGAGCTGGAGTCTCACTCTGTTGCCCAGACTGGAGTGCAGTGGCCGCTCACGGCCACCGCCGCCTCGACCCGCCGGG
>NW_007253556.1:580314-582270 GCF_000164805.1 Carlito syrichta | reverse complement strand
AATCCACTCACCTCAGCCTCCCAAGGTGCGGGATTACAGGCTGAGCCACCAAGCCAGGCTCCCACATTTTAAAAATAAAATAAGTTTAAAAAACAGCAACAAAACAAATCAGTCACAACATTTTCTATACCTCAGGCCCCATGCTGAGCAAGAGTCTAGCTCTCTTCAATTCTCTGAAGGCTGTGAGAGGAAAGGACGCTGCAGAAGAAAAGCTGGAAGCTAGCAGAAGCTGGTTCATGGGGTTGGAGGAAAGAAGCCATCTTCATAACATTAAAGTTCAAGATGAACCACCAAGTGCTAATGTAGAAACTACAGAAATTTATCCAGAAGATCTAACTGAGATCATTGATGACAGTGGCTAGCTAAACAACAGACTTTCAGTGTACATGAAACGGCCTCCTAATGGAAGAAGATGTCATCTAGGACTTTCATAGCTAGAGAGAAGTCAATGCTTGGCTTCAAAGGACAGGTTGACTATTTAGGGGCAAATGTAGCTGGTGTCTTTAAGTTGAAGCCAGTGTTTATTTACCGTTTCAAAAATTCTAGTGCCCTTAAGAATGATGCTAGATCTACTTTGCCTGTGCTCTATAAATGAAACAACTAAGCCTGGAAGACAACACATCCGTTTATAGGATGTTTTATGGTATACTTTAAGCCCAATGTTGAGATCTATTGCTCAGGAAAAAAGATTCCTTTAAAAGTATTCTGTTCCTTGACACTGTACCTGGTCACCCAAGAGGTCTGATGGAGGTGTACAAGAAGATTCATGTCACTTTCATGCCTGCTAACATAATATCCACTCTGAAGTCCCTGAGTGAAGGAGTAATTTTTGACTTTCAGATCTTATTATTCAAGAAGTAAATTTCATAGGTATATCACTGCCATGGATAGTGATTCCTCTGATGAATCTGGGTAAAGTAAATTGAAAACCCTCTGGGATGGATTCATAATTCTTGATTACATTAAGAACATTATAGCTTATGAGAAGAAGTCAAAATATCAACAAGAATGGGATTTTGGAAGAAGCTGATTTCAACATCTATGGGTGACTTTGAGGGATTTAAAACTTCAATAGAGGAAGTAACTGAGGATTTGGTGGAAACAAGAGAACTAGAATTAGAAGTGGAGCCTAAAGATACAAATGAATTGCTGCAATCTCATAATAATTCTTGAATGGCTGAGGGGTTGTTTCTGATGGATGAACAAAAAAAGTGATTTTATGAGATGGAATCTACTCCTGGTGAAAATTTTGTGAGCGTTGTTGAAATGATGGCAAAGGAATTAGAATATTTCATAAGATTATTTGATAAAAGCAGTGACAGGGCTTGAGAGAATTGACTCCAATTCTGAAAGAAGTTCTACTATAAGCCGGGCTCAGTGGCTCAGCCTGTAATCCCGTGCCTTTGGGAGGCTGAGGTGAGTGGATTGCCTGAGTCTGCGGGTTCGAGACCCGCCTGGGCAGCGAGACCTCATCTTTACAATAAATCAAAAAATCAGCCGGGCGTGGTAGCACGCGCCTGTAGTTTCGGCTACTCGGAAGGCTGAGGTGGAAGGATCGCCAGAGCCCAGCAGGTAGAGGCTGCGGTGGCCAGGAGCGGCCACTGCACTCCAGGCTGGGCAACAGAGTGAGACTCCAACTCAAAAAAAAAAAAAAAAAAAAAGAAGTTCTACTGTAAGATGGTATCAAACAGCACCGCATGCTAAAGAGACATGACTTTGTGTGAAAGAGGCAAACTGTATTGCTGACTTATTTCAGAAACTGACGCAGTCATCTTGTCTTCAGCAACTACCATCCATATCACTCAGCAGACATCAACATCAAGGCAAGACCTTTTAGCAGCAAAAGATTTTGGCATCTGAACTGAGGGTTGAGATGATTGCTAGCATTTTTAGCACTAATGTATTTTTTTTTTTTTTGAGTTGGAGTCTCACTCTGTCACCCAGACTGGAGTGCAG
>NW_007253556.1:538056-580156 GCF_000164805.1 Carlito syrichta | reverse complement strand
TCCTGCCCAGGCAGGTCTCGAACCCGCGGGCTCAGGCAATCCACTCACCTCAGCCTCCCAAAGGCGCGGGATTACAGGCTGAGCCACCGAGCCCGGCTTGTATTTTTGATTAATATATGTTCCTTGTGTTTTAGACGCAATGCCATTATACATTTAGTAGACTACAGTATAGCATAAACATAATTTTTATATGTACTGGAAAACCAAAAAAACTTGTGTGACTCACTTTATTGCAATATTCACTTTATTGCAGTGGTCTGGAACCAAATCTGCAATATCTCCGAAGAATATCTGTATTGAGGTCTTCATATCAATTAGATGCTATGACCTTTGCCACAAAAATGAGTGTACATGATTCTAATCAACAATAATTATATCAAAACAAGTACATACAACTATTTTGCAAAGTAGAATACATTATTTTTTAAAAATAGAAAGGTACAAAGAGATTTTAAAGAAAAGAGAGCAAAAGGGTGAAAAATGACTTTAAGTATGTAACAGTTGAAAGAAACTTTTGGAAACCATCTCTTAAGTGTATATGATGTATTATATATATTTTCAGGACACTATTTCATTTATTATGCCTTTTGACTAGCGTATGACTGGAGAATAAGAACTATAATAGAAATGAGACAAAAATAAGTTAACTAACAAAGGGAGAAAACACAGGTTTATGATGCAATTTGTACAGTTTCTTGGAATGCAGAGAACACGTAGAACAGAATTAGTAACTACTACTGTAAGACTTTAATATGGGAAGAACTGGTAGGTGATTGTAAATCATGGAAATTGTTTAAGTAGGAGAATGATGCGTTTTTTTGTTGTTGTTGGGTTGATTTTTTTTTTTTTTTTTTTTTTGATAGGATCTCACTCTTTCGCCCAAGATGGAGTGCAGTGGAGCAATCATAGCTCATTGTAACCTCAAACTCCTGGACTCAAGAGATCCTCCCACCTTAGCCTCTCAATTAGCTAAAACTATAAGCATGAGCCACCGCGTCCAGCTAATTTTTGTTTTGTGGGTGGTCGGGTGTAGAAATGGGGGAAGGGT
The DNA here is from genome assembly GCF_000164805.1 of Carlito syrichta. Lineage (NCBI taxonomy): Eukaryota > Metazoa > Chordata > Mammalia > Primates > Tarsiidae > Carlito > Carlito syrichta. The sequence goes on along the minus strand of NW_007253556.1, from coordinate 579,108 downwards.
CTTGTCGTTTTGTCCTTGTTGGTCTCAAACTCCCGTCCTCATCAATCCTCCAGCCTCAGCCTCCCAAAGTGCTGGAATTATACGCATGAGACCCTGTGCCTGGCCAACTCCAGGGTTTTTTTTAAACTTAAACTGGAAGTTTGAGGATAGCAAATAGAATGTTCTATGAATTTGGAAATTAAGTTTAGCGTGTAGGAGAAATACTATAAATTTGGACTCTATATGGAGTTACCAATGACAATATCCAGACAGACAACTGGAGATAATTTGGTAGGCATCTACTGTAAGTAGACGTAGAATTGAGCAAATTTGCTCTCAAAGAGTAGACGTGGATAGTAAGAAATGTGAAAATAATAACAAGAGTTTTAAACAAAGTTTTATAATTTACAAACATATAATATATTTTATAGTATTTGACCATACAACTGTGAGACAAGCAGGAAAAATGGAACTATTTCTATCTGAGAAATAAGAAATAGGCATAGAATAGGTGGCGTCTTCAAGGTGACAAAAATAAATGCAATGGAGTTAGATTAGTAAAAAAGTTCACCTAGATTCAAATTCAGTTTTCTTTTCAAAATACCCAATAGAAAATTATAACATTCAGTTAAGGGATGTCAAATATAAACTGAAAAATATTTTTGAATGAATAAATAAAGGGATAATAGTCATAATGAAGTGACAAAGAAAGCCATTTTTTAAGAAATTAGGGAGGAAATAATTACCACTACTATTAACAGATTGCATTATTGAGTGTTTATCCTATATTAAACGTTTTAGAAGCTTTACATGTAGTTTTGTTTTGTTTTGTTTCTACTTTCACAACAACCATTTTACAGATGAAGAGACTGAGGCACAACGTCATAAAGTAATTTATGGAGAATATTAAATTAGTAAGTGACAGTCCTGGGACACAGCTATCTTATCCACAAAGCAAAGGTTAACTTAATAAAAACTGTGATATACTAGTTTTAATTTTCATAAAAACACTTGTAGGCGAATAAAAGAAAGTTAAAAATTGAGAGAATAATAAATAGGTAGATAGATTAGTGGTGTAATGGTTAATTTTATATGTCAATTTGACTGGGTTGTAGGGAGTCCAACTTAAACGTTATTTCTGGGTATGTCTATGTGGGTGTTTTCGGTTGATGTTAGCGTTTGCAGTGGTGGACTGCTATTAGATTGACCTTTTCAATATGCCCTTCTGAAAGTGGGTAAATTTGATTGCCCTCCTCCGTGTGAATGGTCATCATCCAATCCACTGAGAGACTGAATAGAACAAAAAGCTGAAGAAGAGAGGATTCATATTATTTTCATCTTCTTGTCTGTGCTGGGACATTAGTTTCTCCTGCACTAGGACTGGATTTACATAAACAACTTCCCCAGTTTTCTCCAGCCTTCAGTCTCTAACTGAAACTACACCACCAGTTTTACATGGTCTCTATCTTACAGATGTCAAATCATGAGACGACTCAACCTCCATAATCATGTGAGAAAATCCCTCATAACAAATCTGCTATCTATCTATCTATCTATCTATCTATCTATCTATCTATCTATCTATCTCATTCGTTCTTTCTAGAGAGCCTTGACAAATACAGACGAATGGCTGGATGGACAGATGGATAAATGGAGGTATAAATTATAAATTGGTGGGTGAATAAATGAATAGAGAGATGGAGGAATAGATGTGTAGACTGATAAACAGATAGAAGGATGGATGAAAAGGGGAAAAGAGGAATTAAAAGACAGAAAGAGAGAGAGGAGTAGATAGTAGTGTGCCCTGCTCCTGAAAGTTGTAATGAAGTGCTGTTGTCTGTTGCACAGAATCTTTTATACATATTTTTGAAACTAAGACACTAAAAACACTTAATTCTAATTCATTATATATAATTTGATTTGTTTCTGACTAATGCCAGTACTCCCCACACTCGGTTTCTGACTCAATATTTAGTTCTTTTATTTTAATTTGAGGAATATTAAATTTCTTAAAAAGGGGAAATGTTACTTAAGGAGAAAGGGAAAGATTTATGAGGTTTTATGAAACATCAATCCAGACTTTTACTGCAAAAGTGTCTATAGATTTAGTAAAATCCTGACTAAAAGCAGTTAAATATAGTCTTGTCACAGGCTATTAAAATGACTTTATATTTCAATTTATTATTTTCCTCCTAATAAAGTATGTGGTTCAAAATAGTTAGTTTCATAAACCAAGATCTGAGACTTATAATCACATCCCTTTATGTTAAGTGTAACCAAAATAGTTCAAAATGGAAATATATTTGTCTAAGAAACTGGATTCAAATGACATTTTAAATACACACACACATTCTAGTTTCCAAAGCAACTAATGTTATATTGCTGTTTCTCTCGGTGTGAATTTGAGCAATCATTTACATCTACTCTTGATGAAAAGGAACAGTTAGGAAGCAACATAATATATTGGGTTAACAATAATCAAATTCCCTTGTACTTACATAAATCTGTGCATCCAAGGAACTTTAAGTACCTTATAGATGTTATCTCATTAATTCCTACAACATCAGTGTGAGATGGATGGCAAATAGTATGCTCTACTAGGTGCAGAAGAGATAGAGACGATGCTTATAATAACACATCACGTCTGTAGAACATCCTGTACTGAGGTGTTCAGAATATTTCAAATGTTATCAAGTGAATTGCTTGATCTTCCTAAGGAATTGGCAGTGGGAAAACATCAAACTTCTTTCAAATGACTGTGGGAAATTAAAGCTCATTCAGTGACTTATTCAAGTTTACAAGTGGGGACTTTGTCCAAGGAATTTTTTTTCTTCTAATTGTATGTTTGGTGTTCTGGAAACTTAAATTGACTATTATTGCTGTTTATTGGATACTAAAAGTAGGCATTTGATTGTTAGATGATAGATAGTAGATAGAAAGGAAGGAAGGAAGGAAGGAGAGAGGGAGGGAGGGAGGAAGGAAGGAAGGAAGGAAGGAAGGAAGGAAGGAAGGAAGGAAGGAAGGAAGGAAGTTTCAAAGCTCAAATTTTAGTCTTGGCTTAAACATGGTGGTAATTACCATATCATGGTGCCATGCCAATAGAACCAGAACTGCAGATGAAAGAAAAGATGGAGTCTCTATATTTAACACATTTTCTGAAATTCTAATGGATTTTCATTTCGAGAAGCTAATCCAAAATCTTTCTGAGGTAAGCATGGAGGAGATGATAGAAATAGCAGTGAACTAAAATTTCAAATAATGTTTCTATCATAAAATAAATGTTTGAATGCTGAAAAGGGGTAAAACTCAAATTATTGCAATGATTTTATTTTAGGGGACAAAATAATTCTTGAAATAGCTGTCTGGGCTTCCAGGTATAATAAATAAAGAATAAAAGTGACGTTTTACTGCAACTGGATGAATTTTGCTGTGACTCAATACTCTGTTTTCATGTGAACGAAACTAATAAATAGAAAGTAGCTGTTGTCCTACAGTACAAAAAGACCTGAAAAAGGAAGAGATTGGTACTTTGAAGGAGCATTCAGCGGACTACGTGACTGAGTAAAAGACAGTGAAATCAGAGGAGAGGAATGGGACCTCTATTACCAAGTACCCATAGTTTGGAGACTTTGAACAGAGGTTTGATGCAACTTTATTTGCATTTTAAAATCCCTTCTAATTCTTTGAGGATAATGAATTAGAGAAACCTAAGACTGGGAACAGGGAGAACAATTGGGAGGCTCTTGCAGTAGTCAAAGAAAGATGATAAACCTTAATCTAGAAATTAAAGAGAATTGCCAATTTTATGTCAACTGTGCTATTTTATTAAACAAGCTATCTCTTTCCTTAACTATACTAGACCCTAGCAGTCATGAATTAAATGACAACATTTAATTTGCTACAATTGCAAATATTTTCTAAAGCCACAATAAGAATTATAAATCAACTTCACGATCGTGGTTAGAGAAATAGAGTTTCTTCCCTTGTTATGATTTCAGTTCTTCATTGATGCAGTTAAAATTTGTCTCAGTGTTATTTGCTTCACTCACACCACAAAATCCATCATAACCCCAATACTGCAACTACAGCTTGATTTTATCTTAACTTACCTGGATTGTAACAACGGCAAAAACACATACAAAACAGATGACCAGGCCAGGCGGGGTGGCTCAGCCTGTAATCCCAGCACTTTGGGAGACTGAGGTGAGAGGATTGCCTGAGTCCAGGGGTTCGAGACCAACCTGGGCAACTTGGTGAGACCTCATTCTACAATAAATAAAAAAATAAACTGGACATGGTAGTGTGCCCCTGTAGTTACAGCTATTTGGAAGGCAGAGGTGGAAGAATTGCCTAAACCCAGCAGATTGAGGCTGGGGTCACAGTGGACGTGCCAGTGCACTCCAGCCTGGGCGACAGAGTGAGTTTCTAACTCAAAAAAAAAAGAAAACAGACAAACAACAACAAAACAGATGACCAGAAAGGAAAAGGCAATATCTAATGATTAGTGATTGTCTTGCTTTATCACATAAAGGCAGTCACCATTGAGTCAGTTCCCTTTGTGTCCACACCATTTGTTGGACTCCTCTCTCTGGCCATTGGTTCATTTTAGGAATTTGAATGTGAGAATGAAAGGCATTTCCACTGTGTGCTCAATAATCTTTATATATAGAGATATAAACGAGAAATCAGAAAACTATATTATGTTTTTGACACTGAGACTGGTTTTCTAGCCTAGACCAACTTGTTTGTCAGCTTCTGCTTGTATCATACCACACCCTCACCTCCAACATCACTAACCATTAAATCAACTTAGTTATCTTCACTAGAATATGATGTACATTTGTTGTGAAATTCATGTGATTAATATCACTATTTCATTACAGTATTATTTTCAAACTAATTCCAGACAGTAGTCAGGATATCTTAAGTAGAATTAAGAAGAATGTCTATCTGATCTCATGTGCGACATTTTAAATATGACTCAGTAAAATACGCAAGTCCTTTTTAAGTAGAAGTGCAAAAGTAAAACTTGCTGAAAGAATTACATAACACGGTTTAAAATCTCTGGCATCAATTGCAAGATCCCACACAATATCAGGTTTACAAAGTACAGGTTTAATATTGAAAGTATCATAAATTTGCCAAGTTTGTTTCATTATCAAAGAAGTACCAAATTCTTCTAACTCGAAGGAAGAGGTCCTCTTATTTTCAAAACTGTCTCTGTCATTCATTAATTTTCTAACTTTATAACCCTAGTACAGACATCATTTCTCAAGGCAGCTCAGGTCCTTTTCCAGGACTGAAGAGGAAGAGTTTACAATGCTCTGTATTAAAAGCAACAGAACAAAGCAGGGGAAGAGGGAGGTTTTTGTTTGTTTGTTTTTGTTTTGTTCTGTTTTGTTTTGCTTGTATACCACTAACATCACCCTTCTTTCCTTAACTTTGGTGTATTTTTCTGTGCTACTGAGCAATATATCACTCAGCTTTGGTGAAGGGTTTCCTCTGCAGGAGTTGTCGAGTGCTAAGTGGTTTATAGATTTGAATGTTAAGGCAATCTATAAGCAGTTAAGGGTGAGAAAAAAAGTCTAGATTGGTTAATGCTTTCTCTTTGTCTTGCCAAATATCCATTTTATTTATAATTTAATGAATTATTTACTTTGGTCAAAATAATCCATTCTTATTAAGGCACATCTGGTGATAATTATGAAATGTGTAAACAATGAAAAAATGTATTTTCCAACCAGTAAATAAAATTCATCAATATTGGTAACAGCCAAGTTGAAACTGCATCCTCTCGTTTTATCTATAATTGAAATACCTATAACATCTTATTATCTTGACACATAATTAATATACAGAATAATAAATAAAGGGTCTCTTAATAATCATATTTAACTCACCATTCTTATTAAGATCTAATTAAAGCTTCCCCAATGGAGAACAGTCTGAATTTAGTGAATAGGTTTCTATAATCATTGAATTCCCATTATTACTAATGAGCTAAACTCAAAACATTTTGGGGGATATCAGATGATTTAAATTTCTATCTATATTAAGTATAAATTTATTTTAAAAAACAAATGACAAATATCTGTGAGGAGAAAATTCAAATTATTTCTTTCAGAAAGCTTATATTATTTTGGCATGATATTTTTTTAATTGATCTTGAATATACATTTTTAAACTACAAGAGATTAGCAGTGAGACATTGGAGGACAATTGGGAATAAAACAACTATTTTCCCCTAGAGAGTAAAATACAAAAGTTTAACTAGATCTTATATTTTTTATTAAAGGCTGATGTTGATTTTGATCAGAAATAAATTCTAAGTTTTCCCTCAACCACCACAGCATAATTCAGTGGTCCTTTATGTATTTCCATGGGACTGTCACTATTAACACAGTCAGGAAATGTTAATACTAAATGCTTAATAAGTGCCTAGCGCTGTGCTGGAAGCTAAACCCCAAAACAGAACAAAATCAGATAAAGGTGCCACCCTGCAGCTGCTGAGTGTCCAGTGGGACATTCCTTTCACCAATCACCTGTAGGTACTCTGAAGGTTATGGTTACACGCTTACAGCATGGAGGTTACCTCACTCCCAAAAGATTTTGTTGATTATGTCTCCTCCTCAGCACAGTTAGCTTTATTCAACCTTGTTTCTCCAGCTCAAACAAAATGCAGAGTTTGGCTGGGGGAATGAGCCCAGCTATGCTCAAATGTGCTCTCCACCACCAGTTTTCCTCAGTACAAGAGCCATGGTTAATCACCTTCTAATCCTTGGTATACTCACAGCTCAAACTTCAGTTGGAGTATGTGTCCAGCTGTGTTGCAATCATCAGTTAATATCAATGTTTGGTTGTTAAGGAAGGGAGAGGTCATGTGCCCCTGGAGTTATATATCAGAAACCCAGAGGTGCTGCCTTGCAGGAGATTTGTGTTAATTTAGTTTAGTTCAGTTCAGTTGAGGTTAGTTTTTAAACAAAAACAAAGCATAAAGTGTTTAAAGTTGGAAAATCACAAGTAAATATTTGATGCACACACATTCACACACACACACACACACACATACACTCACACACACACACATACGGGTAACATGTATATATGTTGTAAGAGATGTTATCCATGTATTACTTTTCGAAGTTGAATTGAATTACAGTAGCTATGTGTAGTATGACATTTGCTTAACTGTTTCTGCCATTTTCTTTGACTGTCATTTTCTTTGATTAATGACATCTTCTGAGTGAACATCATATTTACAATGTGTATGCATTTTGGGGGGCAATCCCTGTATATAAATATATATTCCTTTCCCCTCTCCTAGCTGGTATATTAATATCTTTCAGCCCCATATTCAGAGTCTTCTTCAGCTCCTGTCCTCCAAACCTAGCACCTTGACTCACACATCAGTAGGCTCCGTATACACATACATTTGCCTTTCTGCCTGCTTTTACTTTTCTAAGTCACAAAGTTTCACAGGAATGTGGTAGAAACCTCACCACTAACTGTACAGACACCCAGTCTCTCATTAGAGTGGAGATCATAAGTCATTTTTCAATGTATCCCCAACACTTGTCTATCAGGCATAAATGTCTCAAACTTTCTGAGATGTGAAAGGTAACCTTCCTGCTACTGCTGATATATTATTCAAGGAGAATATAGAGTTTTCTGGGCATAAAATATCCTTAATAGCCACCATGAATTTGATTATTTATCCCTTTCTCTAGAGAAAAAAAAAGACTAAATCAACTACTGTTCTTAAATAAGTCACTACAATGTGTATACATTTTTAGAGAATAACAAATTCCATTCACAACATTACATCAAATAAAACATGTAATATTGAGATGTTCCCACACTAAAAATATGATTTAAAAAAAAAAACAACTTCTCGTTTAATATTATAGTCAACAAAGAAAGGCCTGTACATCTAGGAGAAATGAAGTGATGAAGTTATGATTTGATATCAGCAAGCCAATCATTTCAATTCTAAGATTTTATAATAGATGACAAAATTTCTTTGTTCTTTGAAATAGGTTACTAATTATTTTGTTTTTAAATTCCATGCTTATCCATTTAAAAAGTTGTGAGGTGAAGGTTTCCATAAATTTTATGACACAAAGCAAAGACTGAAACTATGTAAACAGAAGACTGAGACCACCGTGGTGCTATCCAAATTTGTGGTGATATTGCTTTAAGTAGAGATGCAGGTAGCAGTAAGATAACCTATGTCTTGTCTTCAGGTTTTTGGTTATGTTGCAATTTCTCTCTCATTGCCTATTTTAAAATAATTGAAAATTGGACCTGGTTCAGGGAAAGGAGTCTCTCCTAATTTGAACAAATAGTCTTCTCCAAATTTTTTGGTCAAATTCCAAGAATCCTAAACAGCCAGTAGAGAGTTATACACCTGTACATTCAATATTTTTCCCACATGTCTGATTCATTGGGTTCATTTTTTATTATCTCAATTATTTAAAAAATATTTTAACACCAGCTGATCATGTGTGCATCTAGTAGTGAAAGGATCAATAAGACATACACTGTTCCTGCCTTCTGGAACTTCAAGTCTGGTCAAGGAAACAGAAAAAGGGGACAAGAAATTTTTTAAACAGATAGGGAAATACTGTAATAATGTTAAGTCCAGTTCTCAATTCATAAAAGTAAACCAGATTTCTGCAACAAGTTTTTATTTTTACTATTTTAGTTGACTAGGTCATTTTCTCTCAGAAATACAACTCTTCAGAAATCCCTTCGTCGATGCTTTAAAAAAGAGACTGAGAAATGTTAAAACTTTGAAAAATCATTTATGAGTTATCTTGTGCTTAGTGAGACTGTGGGGCGCAGTGGTCAGGAAAAAATCTCTGGAGAGCTCTTGAAAGGGTTGCAGTTAATGTGAAACTGTAAAGACATCTCTAATAGGATTCCAAACCCCAAGGACTGACAGAATAAAGTACCTAAGAACCCAGAGCTCTGTCTTCCTCTATTTTAATGCAAGAGAATTCAGGGTGAGCACATTTTTAAGGGAAGAATGGAGATTAGTTATTCTATACCCTCCCCAGCAATTTTCCTTCTAGTCAAGTAAGTTTCTTGCTAAAGGGAAGAATCCTGCACTCGGTTTCCCAAAAGCCTTTTGTGACAAATGACAGCTATATTAACCTGGTGGATAGGTGTGCTGGAATAGAGAATTATTGCATCTACATTACACTGGATTCTGATATCATTCACTTTAGGCAACTCCAGGGCTGCCTCCTTTGAAATCTTTGTGGGCAAATACATCAGAAAACTTTTTAAATTTATTTTTATTTCCTTTCTGATTAAGTAGTCTATGACTAGATCATGATTAACCACTGTTGTAGCTGCGTCTTTTCCAAATTAAAAGGAGAGAATGAGTTAAAGTGTATACCAAGCTATAGACGACATATTAAAAGTAACACTTCACCACAGAAAAGACAGCATTGATCTTACGAATCCTTCCATCAGGCAAAGAATCATTTGCCTAAAAGACTCTTTCTCCTCATGTATATTTTTTCCCACTAGCATCTGTAATGATATTCAGTCTAGCACATTCATAGACTTCTGAAAAACCTTGCTTTCAATGTCCATGTGATTATAATTAATTGATGAAATTGCTTTGTTATAAGCTGTCAGTCTTTATAAGACAGTCTGCGGGATCAATATTAGATTTCTATTGACAGAATGATGTTAACTTTATAAAGGTGTATCCTCTATCTCTCCTTCAGGAGTTTTCAAAGTTATTTCGACTGCTTCAAATCATTAGAAGTCTGACTGGTCTGCATTTTTTTCATACTCAGACCTACAAATTCACCAGAAATCACAGTTGGAAACATACATGTTTATGTGATACGACTGTATTTTTGTCCAATTTTAAAATAAGTACTTATTAAAATAATCCAGTAAATTTTGATGATTTTCAGTTAATCTATACAACCTTCAGATGTCAAAATGAAATTTTTGCATGAATTCAAATAATTGTTCAAACTGCATATTCTCACAGTAAAATCACAGTTAGAGGAACATGGCTTGACCAAAAAGGAGAAAGCAAGAGAGAAAAAGGAGATGGGTATAGTTTGGCATACTAATGGACAAGGATATTAATTCTTATAGGATTTTATGGACAAACATATCCTTTTGAAACAATTTTGGGGTAGAGAAAAGGATTTTAAATGCATCGAGATTTTTGGATGATTTTGACTGAAGGCTTAATCTGGGGGTCAGAATGTGAAATGTCTTGCATAACTGCTCTCAGTAAAACTTAGAGATTTCGTTCAGATAGGCTATAAGTAACCTGGTTAGAGTCAATCCAAGATTTCAGTGGCATTTATCAGCTTTTTTCATGAAACCTCAGTATTTCATTCCTAAAGATGTTAAAAGCTTATCTGTTTAAATAATATTTGTGCATAGGCATCACAGATATATTTTCATAGTTGCATTTGGAAACAATACTTGGATTTCTTATCATCCATTAAAAACCCTAGAGGGAAGATTTCCAGGCTGGTCCTTAAAGGCACACTTAAGAGGAGGCCAACAATACCGACTACCTGAGGAGTAACTCAAAAACAATTCTTCAGCCGGGCTCAGTGGCTCAACCTGTAATCCCGTGCCTTGGGAGGCTGAGGTGAGTGGATTTCCTGACACTGCGGGTTCGAGACTCGCCTGGGCAACTTGGCGAGACCTCATCTCTACAATAAATCAAAAAATATGAGCTGGGTGTGGTAGCGTGCGCCTGTAGTTGCAGCTACTTGGAAGGCTGAGGCAGAGGGATCGCCGGAGCCCAGCAGGTCGAGGCTGCAGTGGCTGGGAGCGGCCACTGCACTCCAGTCTGGGCGACAGAGTGAGACTCCATCTCAAAAACAAAACAAAACAAAAAAAAAAACACCAATTCTTCATTATGAAGAAACAAAGCCGTTGCTTTTGAGTTTCTTGTATTCTAAATACCAAAAATAAAAACTTTTTTGGTATTTAGCATGCTACCATAAAGCACTTTAAGTGCCTCACCTCAGTATCTTAAATCACAATACAGTAATTTTATGATTAAATTAGCAGCTTCATGTCAAGATTATACTTAATTTAAAATTAGCAATTTCACATGATTCATATCAAATTTACAATACATTTTCTTATAACACCTTATCTATACATAATACATTCTATTTCCTTTAGTTCTATTTATTTTCAAAAGTTCATCCACTTCATCTATTCACAAAATACTCAAAATTAACCACCAAGAGAAACTCTCTGTAATATCTTTAATTCCCTCTTTGCTCTTGATAAACAAACAAGATGAAAGAGAAAAAAAAAACTGAACCAAATCCTATAACAGAACTATAAATGCTTGTCTCTTGAAGGCACTACCTTAGTGCCTGGTTCTCAAAAAATAAAAAATAAATAAATACTTATGCAGCCGTGATGGGAATTTTCAGGACATCTTTTATGCATGAGTAGAAATGTTCAGTGCACTAAGCTCTAAAAAGAAAAAAGAAAAAAGAAAAATTGAAGATGTATATGAATATACAGTTGTTTAAAATATAAGGTAGGGAGTTGGGGAAGAGAAGAAAGCCAGATGAAAGTGAAGCCAAGATTACAGCTGGCAGTCAAAAACACATTAGCCTGAAAAAGAACCAGTGACCTCTGTGCTGTAATGTCCCACTTCTCTCTCTGCCCTGCTGGTGCCTCTGTCTCTGGCATATGTACACAGTCAGCTACATTTATTACCCCGGGAGAGCAAAAGGCACAGGCCTCCATTCTTCATCGATCAGACCCCGTAGTGACTGAATATTGGAAGATGGGTAAGATCTTTCACAGATGAGCCAATGAAATCCAGATTTCTGGTGCTACCATCAAAGGAAGATTGGAAGAGAGGAGAGAGAATTTTATTTTTTTCCAAAGCACAGTAACGGCGGCTACAGCAAATCTCTTTCAAATAATGAGTTCCACACGGCCAAGTAATGGCTTGTCAAGGTCAGAGATGAGTTGTGGCCACTACAAACTATAGCTTTGAGTTCTGGGACTTTTTCAATCTTGAATCCATACATAGGATTATGCATTTCATCATCCAGAAACATGAGGAAGTTTTAGGATTGAATACAAGCCAGGAGGAGCAGCACAAGAAAACACACACACACACACACACACGCACATAGACATATATACGTGATATAGACACACATATGTAATATGTAATATATATGTAGTTGAGATCTCCCTCAGACTGGAGTGCAGTGCCACAATCATGATTCACCACAGATTCAAACCTGAATAGCTGGGACTGCAGGTACACACCATCATACCCAGCTAATTTTTTGACCTTTTGCGGAGACAAGGTCTCATTAAATTGCCCATGCTGATCTCAATCTCCTGGACTGAAGCCATCCTCTTGCTTTGGCCTCCCAAAGTTTTGGGATTATAGGCGTGAGCCACCATGCCCAGCTAAGCACAAATGTTAAAACACTGAGTGTTAGAACTGAAAAGAACCTTAAAGTGCCATTTTACTTAACAGATGAAACAACTCTATGGAAGCTGAGATAGGTGATTATTTTTTTTGCATCAACGAAGCACAAGAAATTCGGCATAGCCAGTGGAGGCTATTGGAAAGCTGTGAGGTCATTTGAACAGAAGCCATCATTGAAGATAATGGGCTGTCCAAATATAAAGTAGGTATAATGAGACATAAATGACTATGAGTAGGGATAAAACTATAATATTATATTGGAAGAGACTGGTGTTTCTTCTTGATAATATTTACGCCAAAGAGAAGAAACACTATTATTAAGGTCAATCCTCTTGAATGCCCACAGTAGGAGCTGCCTATTGCATAGCACAATTTGAAGAACACTAACAGATACATGTCTCAAAAATATCTACTCTCCTTGTTGGTCAAGTCACTCTAATGTCGACAAGAGATTCACTCTATTGTATATTAACAAATCACCTGCAGAATATCTCTATTAAAATGAGGTTGCATTATTTCATAAATACCAGATAATGTAAGATTAGCACCCAATACTGCTTCAGCTTGGATTCTTCTATATAATTAGCAAGCTGTCACCAGGCAGAACCAGTGCTCTGAGAGAATGCTTTTTGGACAGATGTTTTGACAAAAAGGAAAAAAGAGCTGAAAAATTTCCTAAATGCAAGGCAACCTATCTATGGCCTGTGGGGAGCATCAGGTAGTCCCAGATGAGTCTGAGCTCCCATTCAGCCATTTAGCAGTCATCTGTCTTCACCATAACTCACTAAAACTCACTTTCTTTGCGTGTTATTTGTAGTCAGTAAATCACAACTCTAAGTATTTATGAGAGAATTTAATAAAGCAATGAGTCATCTAAAGTCACAAGGTAATCAGTGGAAATTTCAAAACCCTTTTACTATCTCCTTGCTTAAGAGGTCATAGTTTTGTACTACCAAGAACTCAAAAAAGAAAAAAAAAAAGAACCTTGCTTCCCTTTACCCCTCAATTTCTCTAACTTGGTTCAGTGTGGTTTACTACTGGATAAAAGACCTGTGATTTATCAAAGTTAAAAGTAAGAACATCTAACTAGCCCTACCATCCCTCTTTCCCCAAACCTGGAGCAAACAGTTTTCCTTCAATAGTTGATACTTCTTTCTAATTCAAATATAAAATGTGATCTTTAGCTAGAGAAGCCCTTGTCCCAAAGAGTTTCCGAAAGTAAAGCAGTTTTACAAATATCCAGAGGTACAATAACTTTACACTCTTATTTAGAATATTCTTAAGTTTAGAAAAAGTTTCTCTGTGGGTTGATCCTAGAACTTTTTTTAGGATGGCTTGAGAGCCCCTAACCTGCTATTAAGGATTTGACATTTCCTTCCTCACAATTAATAATTGTCCTCAAAGTACAAAAGCTGATTGAGTCATTTTGCGTTTTTTCACCAAAACCAATGTGAAAAGTAGAAGTTCAGGAAAAGTTAAGTGATTTGAAAAACACAGGGATATTTGATCACAAGGAAAAAGCCTAGTTTAAAATTTAATTCTTCTGGACTTTCTGAGAATAGGTGCTGTCACTTATTCCATTCATTGTTAATGTTCTCTTCACGTGATCAGTAGAATCACTGCAATGAACCAGTTCTTAGCCAGGTTTTTAGAAACAGTCTGGTTGTGAGACATTTTATAGTGGGTCATGCTCAGTTCATACATGTGAAGACATCTTTGCTATCAATCTCATAAAGAGAAGGTTTATTATAGGAGCAACGTACACAAATTCTGATAGACACAAATAATCATATGCAAAGTTTCAGCAAAACGAGTAAGAGAATAATTTCCTCTAATTCTCAAATAGAAGATGCCTGTGGAGAAATGTAGATTATTTGTCTTTAAGAAGCTGTGTAGGCACCAATGATTTCCAAAATTTTCCACTTCATTGTATTTAAATCATATTCCATTCTCTTAAAATGGATTTGTGAATATTTATCAAGGCTAAAAATGCTCAGAACTATGAATTCAGAATATAACTAGCTTCTCCACTGAATGTTAGAAGCTGGCAATTTTAATCCTCAGTTTATTTACAAGTGCTTCCTTACAATTAAGAAGCATTTATTAATTATTGTAAATGAAGCCAATACTTGGTAAGTGAAAACATCTATATTGCTGACTCAGTCTCCCAGGTCATATTTTTATCTCATTGTTTTTTTTTAAGTGTCTGCACTTAGAGAAATCTTTCTAAAAGTTCAGTCCAAGATCAACTAGTGTGATTTAAAAACTCAAGAGAGAGACAGAGAAAAAAAAAAAGTCATCTTCAGTACAGTGTACAGAAGTAGTAATTCCTTTTTAAATGGCACCTTCTACTTAATAAATCATCTTTACAGAGGTTTGAAAATAAATTTAATCTGTAATTTGTCAGAAATATTTAACTCCTTTTAAGAAATGCAGTTATAATTATAATAGCTTGGGTATTCATTTAAATTCACAATTGGTCCTATTCTCCTTCTTTACAATTTGACTTGTTTTAAGGGGGAAAAAAATCAATTTTTTTTATCTGTCTCTTGTGGGAAATGAGATTATTCCTGTTCGTTATTTATGAATTCATACTCCGGACCTTTCCTCCACAGAGTAGACAGTCTTTTACAAGTAATATTTTCAAATTTTAATCAACTATAACTTCTAACAATACTCTGAGGAGCTTCATCTGTACCTTATTTTTTATTCAGCCTTACACTTTCTCTTCTCTGCAACCTGGAGAATAGAAATAGGAAAGTTGGAGGAGTTCTTTCTGCTCCTGGAAGCCTATGAGGTAGAGCAGAGCAGCAAATCTTAGATAGGTATGTACCATGAAGAGGATAAGCGGATGAGTCAGGCTAGAGGGGCGGCAGCAAGAGCTGTACATAAGAGAAATAGTGATGACGAGTGTTCCTCAATACTATAGACTGACCTCACCAACATACACACTTGTCCAATCACCACGTGGTGTGCATGGAGGGAAAAGTACCCATGATGGTGCATATAAAAGAGTCAAGAAATTCATTGCATTCATTTAGAAACAGAAGCAGTAGTATTTTCTTGAGTGTGAAAGAATTTCACTCCCTATTGTTTAAATGTCCACCTTTCTTCTTGCTCATGAGAAATATCTGGCAAAATTCCTTATACTTCCTAAGTGCTAGTTTTGTTCTCTCTCCCCTCTTTGCTTAACTGGTTTTTAAAGAACATTTAGCATGTGCTTAGCACCGAGCCTGATGAATATGAAGATGAATAAGACATAATCCTTGCTCTTGAGAGATCTAGTCTATAAAAGAAGAGGGGCATTTGAATAGCTGATCTGCATGTACCATGAAGTCCACAGTAGGACTTCCTTTTACCCAGACATGTAAATGAAGAATAATTTACATGTTAAATTATTAACTCCAATTTAAATTATCTCAAGCTTAAAGATGAGATAATAGATAGTATGAGCACTCAACATAGGGAAAGTGTTCCTGGAACACCGAGGAGAAAAATTATAGACACCCTCAAGATACAGCATGATATGTACCAAAAAATGCACACAGGCCCATTGGATGACCTAAACAGGGTATTCAAAAATGCAATTTGAGAGTATTGAAGAGAGAGGGAAGGGAAAGTATGAGAATCCAGTGGAGGGTTTTCAGTAGCGGTCACTGAGGCCAGAGCTGCCTTTCATTTAATGTGAATCCATTATGTCTAATACCAGAGTCTCTGTTCTCAACCGCTAAACCCTCCTAGATATATGTAATTAAAATATCATGTGTTAATTGCTAAGATAGAGGAAATAAAGTTTTCTGTGCTCCTTTACAGAGACGTACACAACACAGCACTACCTAGTCAGTGATGGGTTTCTGAACGAGACGCTTGCTCAATTGAGACTTGAAGTAAGGTAAAGTGTGGGGAGAAGGAAAGATCCATTTTCAGGTGCAGGGGCAAAACAAAACATTTTTCTGGGAACCAGGAAACAGCAAAATCAAGGTAGGGAGAGATAAGGATTATGAAAAATTGGATCATGGAACTTTTGAAAATCACACTAAGGAGTTAGGATTTTAAATCATTTCATTGGTAAGCCAATGAAATGATTTAAACAACACAAAGACATGAACATTTTTGTATAGTAGAGACATATATCTGACTGTATTTTAAGAAATTGGCTGAAAGTAAAATTGCAGGCAAGAAAAATAAAGTCTCTTCATTCAAGTGGAGAGATGATGGCTATATAAACTACATTAAGAACAGTGAGGTTGATGAGTGAGCCACTTTCAGAGGTATTTAGGAGATGAAAACACACAGGAGTTTGTTGATAAAATACATTTGAAAGGGAGAGAAAATGAAGCTGAAGACTTTTCCACCCACTCAACATTTATTGGACATCTACTATGTCCTACCCAAGGCGTGCTAGGGCCTGTGAATATTGTGAAGAAGGAAAAAAAAAAAAAAAAGAATTGTGAAGAAGGCAGGCAAGGTCACTGTTCTTAAACAGTTTCTGCTCTGGTGGAAGATTGGCTTGGTGGGAGACAAATAACAAATTCATAAACAAATCAGTGAATTAGATTATTTCAGATGGCTATGGATAAAATGAGTAGCATAATGATGTTGTAAATAACAGGGGAAGTTGTAGATCCTTCTTAGACAGGGTAGGTCAAATGTGTTTCTGACAACTGGACACGAGGTAAGATTTGAATGATGTGAATAAGAGTGCTATTCAAGTCTTTAGAAAAGAGTGTTCTTGAGTCAAGAGAGGCTTATGCAAAAGTCCTGAGGTCAGAAAGAGCATGACCTACTCAAAAGTGAGAATAAAGATACATTGGAAACTTAGTTTGGAGCATGTCATATTTGGAAGTTCTGTCATAGGTACAAATGCGTTTCAGCAGAGATGCAAAGACAGAAGATAATAATTTGAATCCATGAGCCCATAACCGGCAATTTTACAAAAGCCCGAGTTTGTGCAGTTTGAGAAGGCAATCGGGCTGCTAGTCTATATGTATTTCCAGATGGTCTGTCATGAGGAACAATCAATTGAAGGAAAGAGTGGTGGACTAGGGACTAAGAAAGGAGAATGAGATACTGTTGCCAGATGTGTGAGGGGAGACCCAGGGGATGGTGCTGCCATACATAATAAGGCAAGAGAATACCTTAAAAAGGAACAAAGTACCATAGAATGGAAGTGATACTATGAAAAAGAATAAATAACTACGTTTGGAGGCTTCTGTTATGTGTAGCTATGGAGAGGACAATCAGTGCACTGTGTGGAGAAGATAATTTGAGACTAACATTGACCATGTGGAGGCTCATTACAAGGCTTTTATGATATGTGAAGAAAACAGTCATGGTAGCCACTAAAGAGGCTGCATGACTTGAGCTAAAACCATGGCCATAGTGTGGGGTCAGGAGAATGCATCCATGAAACCCTTAGGATGTAAAAGCAGCCTGTCCTATTCATTGACAAGATGTGGAATAGTGAGAGATTAGCATTCTAAGAAGAAAAGTTGTTACTTTTTTAACCTGGAGAACTGGGTAAATGTCAGTGCCACTGACAGAGCACAGATGCTGTTGGAAGAACAGAGGGGCACGTAAAGATTCTCAAATGGGGCAAGAAAATATTGATTTCACTTCTGGACAGATGAGTCTGAGGTTTCCTTATTTAAATATATAAGCCTGGCAGGAAGATGGACATGCAAATCTAAAGTATACTTAAGAAGCCAGAGCCAGAGACATACATTTAAGAACAATCCACATAAACTAAGTAATTAAACCATAAGGTTGATTGAAAGTGCTTGGGGAGGATCCCCTTATAGCGGAGATCTCTAAAATCCTATTTTAAGATGTAGTAAACGAGATAATTTTTTTTTTACTTGAGGGAACTTCTGGTTTCTAGCGGGCAGATAAGAGGCTTGGAAGTCATCGCTACATCTAGATGACAAGTAAAAAGCTGAACAAATTGAACAATTAACAGCTCTTCTTAGAACCACTGACCCAAAATTTGAGACAAACAGGCAGTTGCAGAGAGTCACAGCTTACCACAACTGAAACCTACACACAGAAACCTCTGTGGGAACCAAGCTTAAGCTTTAACTGACAAGTTGCTGGAGACTTGCTGTGGACAAGTCTGAGAGTCAAAGACTCCACAAGAGCTTAGTTATAGATGGGCCTCACGATGGTGTAACTTTTACCTCCAGGAGCTCTACAAGGTTCTCACGATGAAGACTGGAGAAAAATGCTCTGGAGGGGAAAGAGAGGGGGAAACAACTATTCAAGGATATTCCAGAGCATTCTGTTTTTCTTAACAAGGCCTGCCCTCAAAAGAAACTATTTTACCAGAGCTTAAAATATTGAAGTTTTCGTTTATTTTAAATTTATTTTTATTTATCTATTTTTCTTTTAAAGATGGCGGGGCACAATTCAGGGTTAGGTACACAAATGTTTATTATGCAGGTACCCTTGTTGATGATGTATGTCCCTCCTTCCCCTGGCAGTTTCCCTCAACTGCCAATCCCACCCCCCAACTATTGAAGTTTTAACCAGAGTAACTGACTTGGGAGAAGGGAAATACCCAATTCCAGCCCCTGGAGACTTCCACGTGGGAGGAAAAAGATAACCAACTCAAGCCATTCTATCTTATCTAAAGGGTGTGTGCAGGGGAGGGAGGGGAACTGAGAAACATTTGTAAAGTCCAGGGACACAGACTCACTAAAAAATTGAAACCCTAATCACAAGACTGTAGAATATCCCACCCCACGTACACACACACCTTCCCACCACGTCAACAAAAGGCCTATTCACCAGAGATCCTTTTATTCCATCCATCAGATTAGTTTTCAACCACAACAACAAAATCACAAGGCTTACTAAAAGGAGGGGGAACAAAAGGCTGAAGAGATAGACCAAGCATCAGGGTTAGAATCAGATATGCCCTGAATGTCAGAATGATCAGATTTTGAATTTAAAACAATTAGCCTAAAGATTCTAATGGAAAAGTAGCCAGCATGCAAGAACAGATGGGTAATATAAGCAGAGAGATAAAAGTTCTACACAAGAATCAAAAACATTAAGAGAAAGATAGAGATATAAGGAAAAGATCATGCGCAGGCCTCTCTCACTGCTCTGTGGGTTCTTGGCTTCAAAACCTCTTCAGGGTTAATCGAGGAGTCGCATCAGTTGTGGTGGTAGAAGAAGGAATTCATAGCAATTGTGCAAAATCTGATCCTTCTGACTGGAATGGAAAGCACTGTGTCTGAGCGTCTCCTGTCCCCGCTCCACCTGCTGTGGGCCTTCATTAGGCTCTGCTATCTGGAAAATTGATGAGAGGGAGGCATTGAGTACAAGAGCTCTACCCGGTGAAGCATTTCATAACTGCTGCTTCCACACTGTCCAGGCATATTACACCATCAATTGTGCGAGGTTCCACTTATTGGTGCTAATTGCTGCAGAGAGAATGATGCTGACCACGGCAGAGCAGCTACTAAACCAAGGAAGGTAAGGCCAGGAGCACTTCATGGTTTATTGGGACCGTCGGGAAATTCTTTGAAGAGAATCAATTTCCCGGTAACTAGCAGCCTGATACCAGCAAAAGGCTCTCAGGTTTTTAACAGTAAATAAAGGTCTCCTGAGGAAGAATCGTTAATTCCTCACTGAAACTTGCCCTTTACAGTAAGTTATTTATCATATGCTACTGCTCGTCCTCGCTACACCCTTCTTGGCTCACAAATGAATTTCCAAGGCTGGATACCCTGTAATCTCAATGATTTAAAGATATTCTTAATCCCTTGCTTATTTTCAATAAAGGGCCCTTTGAGAGCATTCACAAGACACCCAAAGCAAGTCTTTGTTCTCTTTTGTTGCTGTTGTTCTGTTTTAAGTGGATATGTTTGCATGAGTTTTATCATGAAAGGAATTCATGAAAAAAAATAAATTCTGTGATCAGTGACATTGCTCTCTTTGGCTGGAATTTCTGGGAAAGAGAAAAGGATTTTAAATGTATCAAGTTTTATGTTACTTGTTAGTGTAACATTCCCTTTAATCTAAGGGTCCTTGATGTTTTGGAGTCAGAGACTCCTCTGAGAATCTGCTGAAAGCCCCAGAATCTCTCTTGACAAAATGCACAAAGACAAATATACACACATTTGCGTGAGATGTCACCCAGCTGGCGTCTATGGGTGCCCTAGAAGTTCAAGGTCTTCAGGTCCAAAGACTCCCTGCTATAAGGGGTGGAGCAGGTGTTTTCTTTTCTTTTTTTTTTTTTTTTTACAAATAGTGTCTTTGTGCTTCTCTATCCAGTGGTGAGGAATTCATTCCTCCACTCCCCAAGGGATGGTGGACACATCCTACAAGGCATTCCACTCATGGATTCCTTTACCAGTGGCCATGTAGGTGAATATGGTTAATTTATTTTGTTAGCTGATATAGCTCTCTCTTCCATGTTCTTTTGTCTTTTCAGAACATTACTACTCCTTCAGTTCAACAGCCATCTGAAGCCACCCAAAATATCTGCCAGCTGGCCCAGGGAATGACGCTCTCAGATTTCCATGCTTCCTCTTCTGCTATGATTCTATCTTCTACTTAGTTCCCCCCTTTATTTTTATGAGTCTCTTTTTCATGAGTTAGCTTCTCCCTAAGGTTGCCTCTCAGATTGGCTAGTAATGTACACGGAGGTGTATAGGGACAGATGTCAACATGTCTTGCGTCAAAGTCAGGTTCTAGGAATCCTAAAACCTGCTTGGATCTCGACATCCTGGATGCCGAAGATTTATACCACTAGTAGAAGCAAACTGCCCTTTACCAGGTACTTGCAAAAACACTCTCTCTCCTCTCTGCTACAACTTTGAAGGTAAAGAAAATAAAACACACCAACATATAAAGACTAAATGCACTATAGACATCCTTTGTAACGAAGGAAGCAACCGATCCACCCCTTATTTCTACTGTATGTGGAAACCCCATTTTGTTCTGAGAAGAATAGCCCAGAGGGGTGATGATATTTTTCCTTCCAAATTTTCAGAAGGAGCATAAATCTGAACTATCCCTCATTTTACTTTTCCTCCCCATTCCTTTGGAGACAGCCAGAACAAAGGGAACCTGGCTGAGCTCTGAGCCTCATTAGATATCATTACATTCCCTGATGTGAATTGAAAGCCTGGCTTTCTTGAGGCTATGTGAGATGACTATATAACAAGCCAAAAAATTCATTTTTCATATTAAGAGCAAAGCTTACACATCTAAGCATAGTTTTGCTGTTAGTTCTAGTGAAAAGAAGTTTAAGGTATCTGAGATAAGAAAAGTTTGCACCCCACAGGAAAAAATTTCTTCTGGCCACTGTAGGTTGAGATGCTAGAGCATGAAAGAGAGAAAGGCATGAAGTAAGACTTTACTATCATTTCTCTCCTCTGAATAGAATCTCAATAGAGAGATTTCCATAAAGATTCCTTTGAAACATTTGAGAAAGAGTGAAGATCCTAAATAGAAAGATTGTTTCTTTCTTTTTTTTTTTTTTTTGAGTTGGAGTCTCACTCTGTCGCCCAGACTGGAGTGCAGTGGCTGCTCCCGGCCACCGCAGCCTCGACCTGCTGGGCTCCGGCAATCCTTCCACCTCAGCCTTCCGAGTAGCTGGAATTACAGGAATGTGCTACCACCCCAGCTGATTTTTTTATTTCTTGTAGAGATGAGGTCTCGCTGCCCTGGAGGGTCTTGAACCCACGGGCTCAGGCAATCCACTCACCTCAGCCTCCCAAAGGCGCGGGATTACAGGCTGAGCCACCGAGCCCGGCAAAAGATTGTTTCTTACTTCCTTGGACACAGTCTATAATACCCCTTGTCTTCTGGGAGACCAAGGAATATCCCAAGCCTTTTTAAAGCCCCATGGTCAGCATGGCATTGAAGTACACCTGGTTGAAATGTTTTCTAGGATATTTCCAGACATCTCAGAGAGGGTGTGGTGTCCAATGTTGAGGATGCTAATTTTGTGTAGCAACAAAAAGACTTCATTGTAGATGGCCAGAGATGGACCACATAAGCCTATAATTGAATAGAGGTTGTAGAGGGATCAGCAGCACTGACTGGGACAAGATGCAAGCTGAACCCACACAGGAGAGTTGGCCCTTGACCAAAATGAGAAAGCCAACTGTAAATTACAACATCTTGGGACAAAAGCAGTCCCCTCCGCTGTCACCCTCTAACCATCAACCCATATCATCGTATTCTGCAGATTTCTTCTTCCAGCTAGATGCAATGTGGGAAGAATTAAAACATAAACGAGACCTAAAAAACTGAGCAATTAATTCAAAGTGATTAAATTTAATATAAGGGAGACTGAGACACCTTTGATGGGCAAGCCTGGACATTTTCAGCAAGAATGGAGGAGAACAAGATGAGATTAGTTACAAAAAATAAAGTTATGTATTTATAAATCAGTTGTGAAAATCAGTAAATTTTGAGTTCAATTTACTTGTAGTGTCAAAAACAAAAGACAGAACAGATGTAGCTTTGTGGAGGAAAGTTACATGGGGAAAGTAACTTGGGAAAAGGTTACATATATGCAAATGTATGTAAATTTACTCAATACTTTTAACTCACATAAATTCATTCAATATACTTCATTTACCTTTATCATTATTGTAGATAATGCTAGTTTGATGGCTAAAATTCTTATGTTGCCACATAAGAAGACCAAATCTGTTTTCTATAACTCTTTACAAAGTATCCAGTTAGTTTAAAGGTATCCATGAGTTTTCATTTTCTAAGGAGAAAGAATAATGTTGATGATACAGCCATGACAACCATACAATGTTTAAATATTTCAAAGAATTTGCACTTGGTAATGGGGGATGCTCAAAATTTTTGAATCTCAAATAAGTTCTGTGATTCCTTGACACTAAATATACAGGTTTTCATTATGCAATTTGTATGTGTGAACTTTTTGAAAAAGCAAAAACTTGAGAAAGTAGTGTAACAAAATAGTTCAAGTAAAAAAGAAACATTCTTAAAAACATACAAATTGACGTGCTAATATGTGAGGTTGAACTAAAAGCATCCCCTTTATTTTTCAGCAGGAGATTCAATAATTATTAATTTAGCAGTGGTTCAATATAATAAACACTTGAACCTCCCTCTCAAAATAGCTCCAAGTCTGCCAGATAAATTCTTAGCACTTCCATTGGTCTATTCCCCCATAGCATGTGTTAAAACATGACTCTGCTGAAATATTGTGTTCTATTTCCTAGTCTGTGGAAAGATTTAGGCATCTTAATGTTTTCCAATTTTTCTCCATTAATGAATACTTCAACAGCTACTTAGGAAAGGTCAATTAAATCTTTCTTTGCCTATGGAAGTCAACCTGACCGGGTCTGGTCAAGTCTGTTCTGTGATGTTCGCTGGTTATGTCAGGATGTCTCTCTGCAGAACGTCTGTCAGAACGTCAGGTTGATGAAACCTTTTCCATTTATGCCATCTGGTTGGCACAATATTCCAGTATTCAGTCTATAAGCAACACTAGTCACTAAGCTACTTCATGCAACCACATTTGCTGGTCATAGTTTCCATTGCATATTTACACACACACACACAACACAGTCCAATTAAATTTTTAAAAACTGTTATACTTTTAAAAAATTCATAATGAGAGACATTTTGGGGAAAGATCACATTATCATCTTTGGACATTCCCTACTTTGCTATTATTGATACATTTGTTTAATACTGCCATTCCAAAAGCACTTTATTCTTTATTTTTTTCCAAAGACATTATATATCCAAGCACCAAACAAAACTTATTTTGGCTACCATATAATCTTGAACAAAATTAACTCAGTGCTGACTAAAACTTTGAAATTAACTTAAAATAAAAAGTTAATTGTCTTCTGAAGTTTTTATTTCCTAATCACTGAGAATAGCCTGAGGTTTGTTCTTTCCATTAAATATTAATATTTTGCACTAACTTTTCCCCTCATTTTGGAATGACTAATAAGTACTTTATATTTTTCTAAAAGTTTGGTCTGAGACCTATATTTTGAGTCCAAAAATTAATGGTTTTGAAAAACAAGTTGACAGTAAAAAAAGAAAAATGTCTTCACCAGGTATTGTCAGCTCAAATTTGAGGCTGTATATATGATTATGACTGTATAACAACAAACACACAGAGAGACTGCAGAAATTTTCTCCTGACACCATAATAAGTTGCCAAAAATTGAGTAGCTTAGAACAACACAGTTTTATTATCTTATAGTTTTAGAAATTAGATGTATGACATAGGTCTCATTTGACAAACATCATGATTTTGGCAACACTGCATTGTCTCCCGGAGACTCCAGAGAAGAATGCATTTTTTCACTTTTGCCAGCTTCTAGAGGCTGCCCACATTTCTTGGTGCATGGTCTTCTTTTTCTATCCTCCATGACCATTCTTTAATAGTTGCTGATTCTGAGCTCTGAAGTTGAGTTCTGAGTTCTCCCTCTGATTCTGAACTCTGCTTTTCTCTTCTGCTTTTACAGATTCTATGATTACAATGAGCCCACCTGATTAATCCAGGATAATCTTTCTATGTTAAATTCCCCCATTAGCAACCTTAATTCCATTTTTTTTTTTTTTTTGAGTGGGAGTCCCCCTGTTGCCCAGACTGGAGTGCCTTGACCTGCTGGGCTCTGGCGATCCTTCCGCCTCAGCCTTCCAAGTAGCTGGAACTACAGGCGCGTGCTACCACGCCCAGCTAATTTTTTTGATTTATTGTAGAGATGAGGTCTCACCTGCCCAGGCGGGTCTCGAACCCGCGGGCTCAGGTAATCCACTCACCTCAGCCTCCCAAAGGTGCGGAATTACAGGCTGAGCCACAGAGCTTGGCTAATTCCACCTTCCTAATATTCTTATTCTCTTTTGTCAGGTAAGGCAGCATAAACACAGGTTCCAAAGATTAAGATATGCACATCTTTGGGGGACATTATTTTGCCTACCACAGAAAGTAAAGCACATAATGTGATTAGCAGCAAAACAGAATTCTGTAGAGCATAAGTAATTCACCAACCTTACTCAACTTCCTGTATATTTAAGAATCTCTTAATTGGATAGAAATAAAGACTAAATTAAGAAGGGTAGATAGAAGGACAAGGTTTTTCCTCTTCTTATTTGCATTGTCCCCAAGAAGCCAAAGAGGGCATAAAAAGTAACTGATAAAGAGACAAATATTTGCATAATCACCAGGAGCTGTACATAATTCACAAAGAAGAGACACTTATAGTTTCCAGAAAACAGAATATGTCTTACCTTTTAAATTTGCCTGTTTTTGCAAAGATTCTTCAAATTTCTGACATGCTTTAATTGACTTTTATATACATACATATATACACACGTATACGTATATATCTTTGTATATAATATCAATGCTTTTTAGATACTAGACCATTTATTAATTACTATATAATGGAATGAAAAGCTGCCAAGTTAGATATCAGTTGACAGTTTTATCATCCTGATGCTTTGTTAATGTTTTTTCTACCTTTTACAATCCATTAAGATTTGGTAAGCAAATGGAGAAAAATCATATAATTAAACAAAATGGAGACAAGTAGATCATTTTAGAATAAAGGTCTTGGCTGTATTATAGCCAAATAACCCAAGGCTGGGTATATTCCTTTTTTCCTTGTCTTACCACTTGGTTTCTTAATGTTGACGTCACTGTATGCTGACTCTTACAGCTTTAACTCTCTCTCCCTTTCCCTTCCTTTCATGGCACCCACTTTGCTTTGTGTATTTTGAGGGGTATGTTTGATTCTTTAACATATACAATGTTTTTATTTCCATCAATGATAATGAACTATAGATTACCTTCAGTCTCTAGCTTGTTTTTACTTAACTCTATTTTTTTAAATAATAAAGATGTGGTGTACAATTCAGGGTTAGGTATACAAACGTTGACTATGCAGGTCCCCTTGTTGATGAGGTTACTTCACACTATTTTAAAAATCCATCTCTGTAGGGATTGGCAGTAGTGGGAAACTGCTAGGGGAGGCACACCCCAACAACAAGGGTACTGGCATAATGAACATTTGTATACCTAACCTGAATTACATCTTTAATAAAGAAGAAAAAAAAAATCCATCTATGTTGCTGTATGTTCACATAATTTATTGTTTACAACTGCTTTGTCGTACTCCGTAGCGTGCATCCATCTCATTTTACTTATTAATTCTCCTGGTCTTGAACACTGAACGTCTTTTAACTACTCTCTATTACATAGAGAACATTCCTGTGGTTAGATACAAGGAGTGGAAGAGGGCAGAGAGGTGGTATATTATGTAGTCTTTGTTTCACAGTATAATATGTAGTCTTTGTTTCACCAAGTTTTGTGTACCATGCTCAAGAGGGATGCTCTGGAGCATGCTCCCACCAGCAGAGCACAGTGGTCCTGGTCCTCGTAACCCCTGTTTTGCTTGTATTTGATCTCTAGACAGTCATCAAACACCAGAGTCCCGTTCAGAAGTGGCAGGAATAACTCCCTCTTTGGCTTTGTAGCACTTTGTCACTTGCTTGTGCCAAAAGGCTCACAATCTTCTGGTAAAATGCAATTCCAACAGCATTGGACCCTCATTATAGGGTCAGTCTGGATCCAAGGGGTCAGGCAGGGACAAAATGCCTTGCCAAACACTCCACTGAATTCAGCTGTCCCTCCTCCCACCTGGCCTCTTGTACCCAAGCAGACTATATTCTCTTCTGCCAGTTATAAAACAAAAGCCCCATGCTGATCAATACATGTATCCACATTGTTGGGCAAAATGTTGAATCACTCCCCCCACACACACATATCTCAACTCTTCACCCCTCAATGCACACAGAAAATGGAGTCTGAGCTGCATGCAGTTCAGCCAGCAAAATGCCATTTCTAAGTCTTGTTCGTATACAAATAAGATAGAAAATTTCATTCCAAGACCTTTATAGCTTGATGATGTACATCCTATTTTAGTGTAGAAACTGTGAAACAGATCAGGTTTGTGAGATCATAAGATTAATCAGCCTTAAACATGCCGTAAATATTTTGAGCTAGCTTCTCACTCTCACATTAATCATAAAGTGAGAATATTCCCATTTTAAGTACGCATATAATGCTAAAATACATTGTTTCATGTACGTGAGGATCATATCAAAGTGTTCAGGGAAAAGATGCATTTCTCAAGAATAAACTAATCTCAGAATTATTAGAATAAACTAGAACAATTTTTCTAAGGATAACAGTTCATGTACATTCAAGAGAGTTGAGGTTTTATAATTAACAACATACAGTTTATTATTATTTTTTACCATGTGCAAAACATTTTTATTTATACAAAGTCTCTTTGTTTCTTCACCACCCCCTTGTGGACTGGATACTATCATTATCTCAATTTTATTTGACTTGGGTAATGTCACTGGGCCTGTGAATGAAGGAATTGTGACTTAAGTATTAGCCCACATCTTCTAAGCAAAAGTGAGTCTGCACTTTTTTTAAAAAAGCTGATTCAATTTAATAACATTTACATTTATACTTATGTATGCACTTATTTTATACTTCCTCCATGTAATAACAGATTTCTTAAGAAACTATTTAATTTTTTCTCTTCTGGATATTAGATCTGAAAACCCAAAATATACTTCAGGATATTTATTGTTTGCTTATCCAATTTTTTCTTTACTCTTTCATGCTTAAAATAGCATAAATTTATTACTTCATACTTCTCAGGGGTTAAAAGTTTGGTGAACACAGCTGGGTATCTGGTTAGAGTTTCAGATGCCAAAAAGTATGTCCACAGGCTGCATTTTTTTTCTATAGGCTCTATGGGAGAATCCTTTTTTATCACTCACTCTGGTTGTTGGCAGAATTCTGTTCTTTGTGGTGTTAGGTCTGAGGTCCCCATTGCTCTGCCAGCTGTCAGCTAAGGGCTGCTCTCATCTTGTTGAGTGTACCTAGTGGATACTTCCTTTCCTTCCTCTTCAAAGTCAATAACATTGTAACTCTGTGTCTTTCTTGTCTGATCACATCCCTCTCTGACTCCAAACACTTCTACCTTTTTCCCTCCCATTTTTGAAAGCCCATGTGATAGCAATAGGCTCATCTAGATAATCTAGGATAAGGCCTCTTCATTAAAGTCAACTGATTAGTGACCTTAATTGCATCTGCAAAGTCTCTTTTGCCATGCAATGTATCATAACCCTGGCAGTAACATCAAATGTCTGTTTACCACACTGATTATATGTCAGGCTCTGCTCTAAGCACCAAACAGTCAACCAAACAAACCTCATGGAGCTTTCAGTCTAGTTGGGGAGGCAGAGAGGAACTCCACTTATATTGTCTATACCACTCAGGGAAGAGTACAGTAAAGAAAATCAAAGCAGTGGTTAAGGAGGCTGAAGAACGTGAGGCAATTTGGATCAGAGAGTAAGAGACGGCCTGCCTCTCTGATACATAGGTAGATTTACAGAAAAAGGAAAAGAAGTCAGTATTATTATCTGTAGGACAAGCATCTTGAGTAAAGCAACAGCAGTTACAAGGGCTCGGGGGGGGGAACATTCTTTGTGAATTTCAAGAAAAATAAGTTTGGTGTAGCTGCAATGGCATGAAGGAGGGAGAGAGGTAGATGGGAATGCACTGGATGGTTTGGAATGAAAGGTCAAAATGATATAATGAATGATCTAAAAGAGTACCTAAAGATTTTTACTGGAAGTTGTTGCTTGAAAGTTATAAGGATGCCCTGTAGACCTGCAGCTGCTTGCTGCCATCTGGCATCTATCCCACAGAGGAGGGATTGGTTATTAACAACAAATCTATGTGGTATGCTGTGGTTCACCTATGGCTTCATTTATTGATTTTTGCATTACTGTACCACTTACTTTTTATAATTATTTATTTATAGACAGGGTTTCACTCTATCACCAAGGTTGGAATGCAATAAAGCAATGAGAGCGCTACTTGATAGCAGCCTTGAAATCCTGGGCTTAAGTGGTTCTCCTACCCTAGCCTCCAGAGCAGCTGGGACTACAGGTACTCACCACCACACCCAGCTAATTTTTTTTTTTTTTTTTTGCAGAGATAGAGTTATACTGGGTTGCCCAGGCTGGTCTCAAACTTCCAGCCTCAAGAAATTTCTCCAACTTCAGCCTCAAAGCATTAGGATAATAAGCATAACCCACAATGCCCAGCCTACTGTATCATTTAATATTTATTTGGCAGTGAATTTTGTTTGAGTCACCCAAAGACATGATGGATGCTTCAGAAAATGTTGGACTTATTTGTCCAAATAAACAAGTGCACCAATGTTCAGGACCCACTCAAGAATGAGAACATGTGGTATTCAGATTTTTGTTTCTGTGATAGTTGTCTTAAGGGTCTCACTACCAGGGGAAGTGAGGGCCAGCTGGAAGCTCAAACTTCACCTGCATGCAGCCTATTTATGTAGTTAATATTGCTACTCTACTTCTCTATTAAAACTTTTTTTTTAAAGAGTGCACCACTCAAATTCTACAACTAGAAACAATAAACTTCCAGGATTGCTCTATCGTGTCCAATCACAAATGAGTAGCACCACAGTTGCTGTTCCAGGAATTTTTTTTCAGACTCCACCTAGTACCCTTTTCCTACAGTCAGATTTCTTGCATGACTTCATTTTCATGTACTCCTCACCTAGCATCATTTTGTCCTTAATAATGTGAACAGGTACAGCTGTGTGATGTGAGGAAAGCAAGTAAAGTTAACCTTGCTTAGAGTTTGCTGCCGTGAATGTATCCTTGTTGCAGGTTTGGGTCTTTGATTTTCAGGAGATTAAGAATTGGGTTGTTTGCTAAAAAAAAAAAAAAAAGCCTTTCACACTGTTGATTTGGAATTTCAATTTTTTATTGGAGTTGGAGTGCACACAGAGGAAGAACGTTTGGAGACTGTTAAAAGCAGTGCCACTGAAAAGAAACTGTTCCCTGCAAAAGTTGTATTAGGAGGAGATGCCTGTGGCAGTTCTGGGTGCTTTTGCTGGGGAACTGACAGTTTTTACTGATA
Organism: Carlito syrichta; assembly: GCF_000164805.1. Taxonomy (NCBI): domain Eukaryota; kingdom Metazoa; phylum Chordata; class Mammalia; order Primates; family Tarsiidae; genus Carlito; species Carlito syrichta. The sequence goes on along the minus strand of NW_007253556.1, from coordinate 548,656 downwards.
CTGTCTCCATGCACTGGTTATCAGCGGTGCCCCATGTGTAGTCTGCTGCATTTGGATAGGGTCATTTATTGCAAGTTTATTCAAGTCGTTCCAGGCTCACAACCAACATTATCTTCAAAAAACAATGAGCAATGGTTAAGCTTTATATACTAAGAAAACACAGAGAGTAAAATGAAAGCTGACAAGCATCAGAAAAGATTCTGCCAGGAATTAAGTACTAAGTATGCCATGGCCAAGGGTTAGAAATAACCACAGAAGCACCAATTCCGCTTCTAAATAAAGATTTTTTTTTAAAGAAGAGAAAGGTAAAGGAGAAATAAAAAAAGTATTAGAAAGAAAGCAGCCCTACATTTTCACATGCCAAAAAATCTAATTAGAAACGAAATTGCAAGCTAGTAGTCAGATCATTATGAACTGTGAAGAAGTACACAGAAACTTGAGAAAGGGCTGTCTACAATTCCACAAGCTGCAAACAGGAAAATCAAGGTGTGATGTAAATAACGTTGCTATAATAAGGTGCTGGACTTCTTACTTCTCACTTGTGTCCACTGACCTGGACTTGGGATTTTGAGATCAACTTTGAAATATTTTAAATAAAGGCATACTATTGTTTGGTTAATTCAAATAACAGTAGACAGACAGAAAAACCAGAGCACAATTCTTGACTTTTTTTTTTTTCTTTCCTGTTTTGGTGGGAAAAAATGAGGTAATGAGAAAACAGCCCAGATCATCCTTACTGATCAATTTTCCATTTCTCTCCTCATTCCCAGAATGCTACCATTTCCCTCACTTATGTAACCTGCAAACTCACTGCCTTCCTCATAGCTAATAATAGCATCCTGGTTTCTGTTACCTACTTGATCTGCAAACTGCTTCTCTGACAGCAATTTTTTTTTTTTCTGGGAAAGCCCAATACCACTGACATTTGAAGCAATCCAAAGAATTTCAGTAGAGAAAATTAATATTTCTCATCCAAATCAGGCAATACTGTAAAAATAAGAAAACTCTAAGGAGTATAGTTTTTTGAAAAAGATGGGCTAGAGAAAAGGAAAACCTGAAGTTTGTGTTTGTGTGTTATTTCATGGCTTATGTTGAATTCTCAGAGAAATCTTTTTTTAGTAAATATTATTCATATAGATTTTCTTCTCTAAACAATGTATATCTGATTTTAACAATGAAAGTTCAGGATTTCTGCCAACACAAAATAAGAATTCTTTTAATGTGATAGAGCTGGACCCCAAATAGAACTTTACAAAAGAGCATCACTTTTCATAAGCCCCGACTTTAGACTTTTGATTCTAAATTTTATTTAAGTGGCTTAACTCTTTACTTCTGAAACAAATTGTAAGCCCCTGAGTTGTTATGGGCTGTCTTAATAAAGTACCACAAACTGGGTGGCTTAAAATAACTGGAATGTAGTCTCTTACGGTTATGGAGGTTAGAGGTTCAAAATCAAGGTGTTGACAGTGCCATGTTCATTTCAAAGACTCTAGGCAAGGATCTTTCTAGGCTTCTTCCAGCTTCTTGAGGTTACCAGGAGTGCTTGGTGTTTCTTGGCTTGTGGCGACATGGGGCTTTCTTTGTATCTCTGGGTCCAAATCTCCCTCTTCTTTCTCTTAAAAAGACATCAGTCACTATTCAGGGCTCACCAGCACTCCCATTTTAACTTGATTATGCCTACAAAGACACTATTTCCAAATAAAGTCACATGGCAGTTTCCACATGGACATGAATTTGGGGGTGTAGGTGGACACTATTCACCCTAATGCAATGTGAAATCAAGTGAGCATCAAGCAGCGCCACTACCCTATACCCTCAAGTTTTACAGAAGCTTTGATTGAGTCAAGTTTGGCATGTCCCTCAGTCCAGGATGCCCTACACCCATGTTCTGGAGTGCTGCTCAGACAGTGTACCTCCCCTTTTTGAGGCATGACAAAGGTCGAGCATCGAAGGGCTCGCACCTGTACAATACAGGTTCATAAGCTCCCATCACACCTTGGAATTTCCTTTTTCATGTTATTTCTTCTTTCAGTTTCGTCATTTTCTCTGCGTGCAACAGACTGTTAGTTAATTTCCACTTATTTCAGCCTTCATGGCTAAGAATTTTCCAATGTGGAAACCCCTCATCCCTACCAGGAGAGCTGATAACTAAACAAGTGCTGTAGCTCACATGGACAGACAATTAATAAGAACAAAAGCACATTCTTAAACAGCATTACTGGAGTTAAAACCTAGGAAATGCCTACCCCATAAAAAACTATTAACCTGGGAAACGGCTACCCCACTCCCGGCTAACCTTGGGAGTGGGTGAAGCCACAGCTGCTACATTCTTACCTGAGGTTTCTCCAAAGGAGTGCTCTGGGGTAAGCACCTGATATAAGCTGGGCCCTTACATATAATCCCTGCCTACTGTTCAAACTTCAGTGAGTATCTCCTTACCCATGTCCACCCTCAGAAGAATTGTGAGACGCCAGCAGTCAAGTCCTTTGTTGTATGGGAAGCCAGTGTATAATGAATAAAAATAAAGCTGAAACAAAGCAGAACTGAACTAATGGAGAAAGAATCCTGCTAACATGTATGAGCCTGAGCTGCATTATTGTCATTCCCTGTTCCCTGGATTCTGTGAACAAACAAATTCCTCCCTTTATGCTGGAACCAGGTCCATTTATATTTCTGTCACGAACAACTGAAGGGGTACTCACTAGCACATATACGGCCTTAACAGAATGTTAAGTCCGAAAAAAAAAATAAAAGAGAAGTTGGACATTGTTATAGGCTAAGTTGTGCCTGATCCCCTCCAAAAAAAAAAAGATACATTGGAATACTAATTCCCAGAACCTCAAATGTGACCTTATTTGGGTGATAGAGTTTTCACACAAGTAATCAGTTTAAAATCAGGTCATTAGTGTGGGTCTTAATCCAATATGACTGGTATCCTTATAAAAAGGGGAAATGTAGACAAAGTGATAGATACATATAGAGGAAGGATGGTGCAAAAAGACACACTGAAAAGACAACCTCTGGGCTTGGTGGCTCAGTCTGCAATCCCAGCACGTTGGGAGGCTGAGGCGAGTGGATTGCCTAAGCCCACAGTTTCGAGACCCACCTAGGCAACTTGGTGAGACCTCATCTTTACAATAAATAAGAAATTAGCCGGGCACGGTAGCACGCATCTGTAGTTCTGGCTACTTGGAAGGCTGAGGCTGAAGGATCGCCAGAGCCCAGCAGGTCGAGGCTGCGGTGGCCAGGAGCATGCCAATGCACTCCAGGCTGGGCAACAGAGTGAGACTCCAGCTCAAAAAAAAAAAAAAAAAATGACAACCATATACAATCTAAAGAGTGGCATGGAACAAATTCTGTCATAGTCCTCAGAAGGAATTGATTCTGTGGACATCTTGATTTTGAACTTCTGTCTTCTGGCCTCCAGAACTCTAAGACAACAAACTTCTGTTGTTTAAAACACCCAGTTTGTAGTACTTTGTTACAGCGGCTCTAGAAGACTAATACAGACATTATTTATTTTTTATTAACTCTTTGATGATAAGTAAGGGAATTGAGACCCAGAGAGTTTAGGCTGCTTAATGTTTTGGTAAAAGCTATAAGAGCTAGAATCAGAAAGCAGACCTCATAATTTATAATTTGAAGCTCATTTTTAAATTTTACCCTGATTTTAGATCAAAATTTTCCTGAAAACTTCAAATGCACACTTTTGTTTCAGGAAGATACTAAAACATAATAATGAATCTGAAAAGTCAATAAATTACAAGAAAAAAGATGACACAAACCTAGACACCTATATTTATAACAGCTGTCATAATATGCAGATCAAATCTTTCAGTGAAACATTCTCATTTAAAACCAATTTACATAAGTAATGATAAGTCATTTCACAAAGAAACAGCTCATTGGGAGAAATAGGATTGACTGGAAGGTATGCAGAACACGTCACACTCCAGGCTGCACTGCAGTTTTTATACCATTACTCTAGAAAAAACAAAAACAAAAACAAAAGTAGAAAAGTCATCGTTTTGCAATAAAAAAAAAAAAACCTTGATTAGCTCAAGAAAATGTGTATATTTTATATAAAAACTGGATGTAACTACAAAACTGTAATTGGCCTACAGTTTGCTTGCTAATCAGGACTTTATTTTTCCTCTCTAATAACACTCATCAGCTGTAGACAACTTCCACAATCTCCTGCTAACTCTGTTTGCCAGCTTCCATCTATGAATGTCTTAAAAATGTTGAATTTACCTTGGTGATTTTGAGTGATATTTTTCTGGTGGTATCACAGGAAGCCTTATATATTTATATAGTAATAATCTTCCATATTGAACTTTGAAAATCTAATATGCTTCAATATAAATTTAAAAACTTTTTGTCTGAATCCTCGAATGTTGAATGCCTTAAAAAACATACTTCAATATAGCTCTATTCTAACAAATATTTGTAATACATGTATACTTTTAAAAATATTTTGACAAATGTTATATTATTCAAGTATTTGCTATTTTCCTTGTGACTGATTTTCATATGGGTAAAGTGCTACTTTACCCTCTATGAAAAGGGGAATCAGTGCAAGTTTTAATCCAGAAAAGATTAAGAATAGATTTGGATTTTGAAAGATTACATTAAATATCATGAGAATGTCATGTTTAAAGTCCGTTGTTGTATGAAATGAGAATATCAGAAATGGCTTCCATGGAGCTGTGATTTAAGCTGTTCTTAGAGGACTGAGTAGAATTTTTAATATGGAATATGGAACAACAACAACAACAAAAAAAACATAGCCAGTTCTGTGGGTCAGTCTGTGCAAGGAAAACAAAGCAAAAAAGCAAGATGCTCATTTAGGAAACTCCAGGTCTATGAACCAGGTTCTGGAAGCCTACCTATAATCTCAACAGCTGAGGTCTTATTCTGTAGGTTATGTTAATAAAGAATCACCTATAACATACATTTTTGAAACATTATTCTGGCCTCAGAGTGGAAGATGGATTGAAGAGGAGGAAGACTAAAAGTGGAATCTTATATATCTTTTTTTTCTTAGCACTTACAACTCAAAAATTTTTAGCACCCCAAATTCTCAAATTTGACTGTTCTTCTCCATCGACCTCTGGTTTGGTTCCTTGTTGTAATTCACCTAAAGTAGAGTCAGTCAATGCAATAGATTCCTCCCCGAAGTATATGTTCTGTCCAATCCATTCCCTGCATTGGACAGAGTAGCAAACAGCTAGCCATGTTAGCAGATGACTTAAGATCCTCCATTGACACCTCCTATCCTGTAGAAACATTCCATCCTTTAGACTGGTCTCCCAGGCTACCCAGGTGATCAACAAAGGGATGTAAACAACCCAAAAGTGACAACACCAACAAGAGTGGGCTCTTCTGGCCCAGCCCCTACAGTATTGTGACTGGAGTCCTCACTGCTCCAATCCCCATCTGCGTGTCCCCAAGAAATATATTGAGGAATCACCAATTCTATCCATAATTGACCACACAGCCAAAACCTCCATCTTCCCTGATTTTATCCTGGATGTGACAGCCCACTGGGGCAGTGCCACCCCCAGAAGACACAGAGAGTACTCAGTACTTCCTGGGTGTGACACTGCAGTCACTCCTCTACCCACTGCCATGCCCAAAGCAAGCACCTTCTGATCTCTGGGAAACAAAACAAAACAAAAAAAAAGTCAAGACTTTCTCATCACCGTTCTGCCCAGCCTCAAAGAGGTCAGGCTGAACCAAGAGGAATCAAGGAACTGTTGCTAAACTCATGTACTGTGGAGCCAGGCTGTGCTACCACTCAGTGGGGGTGTGGTCTAAGATTAACTTTACTAAGCTTTGTGTTTTGTTTTTCTTATATAGCGTGAGAGCCACAATAATATCTGTGAGTTACTGAGAAAAACATTATGTAAGGATTATATGAGATGATCCATATACAGAATTCAGCAGAGTACGTGAAACACATCATTATTCAATGCATGCAAATAATTAATATAATAAGTCAGCTCTTTCTATCATAACACACATATAGATATAAGAAACCATAAGAAAATAAAATAATTCTCAAGTTGTTAATAATTAATTTATCTATCATCTATTTAGCAATAGATCTACTACTAATTGCTTTGTTCATGAAAATATTATAGAATAAATCTACCTGTTTTTCTTTTGGAGAGATCACTCAAAATGATACTTTTCTTTCCTGAATATATTAAGATTCCTATCAAATGTTGGTAAATTATAAGGTACTCACTCAATTTCTTTCAATTTTTAATTCAAATGAATGCAGCAATTGTTTGTATTTAGTTAATAAACATTGTTTTCTTATTTAAAAACAAAACATGGCCAGGATTGGTGGTTCAGTCTGTTATCCAAGCACTTTGGGAGGCTGAGGCAAATGGATTGTCTGAGCCTGTGGGTTCAAGACCCACCTGGGCAACTTGGCGAGACTTCATCTCTACAATGATTCAAAAATTAGCCGGGCATGGTAGTGCATGCCTGTAGTTTCAGCTACTTGGAAGCCTGAGGAGGAAGGATTGGAGAGCCCAGCAAGTCGAAACCGCAGTGGCCGGGAGTGTGCCACTGCATTCCAGTCTGGGCGACATTTGATTTTTCCAACTCAAAAAAATAACCGCCCCCCCCAAAAAAGCCAAGCATTTTCTATCACATACATGTATATTTAAAAAGTAACTCAGTGAAAAATAAAGAACACAGCAGAAAGGATACAGTGGACAAAATGTCAGGCTAGAAAAACAGTGATGTTTTTCAATTTGAGGAAGATTATTTTTTATATGTTTCTTTATTTCAAATAGAACAGGAATGCCAGCCATGTTGGTATTATTCAATCTCATTTCCAATGACACTTCCGGAGCTATCTTCACATAGTACATTGCCTTCCACAATTCAACCAGTTACAGTAAACTTGTTCTCTGGTCTTTCCTGCTTATTGAACCAAATCCCTAACAAGTCATGCTACTACCTTTCTAGTGATTTCTAGCAATCACTGACATCTTCACATCTATAAATTACAATCTTAGTCTATCCCTTATTCTACTGAAATATTGTGAAAAACCATTGCATAAATGTTATCTGAGTCCTTCATGGGCAAATGCTATATATAAGGAAAAATTATTAGCTTTGTATTTCAAATCTGAACTACATGACATACCAACAATACAGAAGCAGGCACTTTCCTCTGACATAAATGGATGATTTATCATTTCTCTCCTACAGCCCAATTCAGTTCCTTTCAATTTTTCTATGTAGATTTAGCTTTTACTATCTGAATGATCCTTGTCAATGGGTAATTTAAATTTCTCAACAGATGTCACATAAGCCAAGCATGAGTATTTTTCAAGTGCAAGTTGAATTCATGGCATAGTATATAGAAGCCAAGGTTTCCATTATAATCTAAAATAATAAAGGAATGAACACCATAATTTTTCAATAAACAGTAGCATGTATTTCTAAAGTTTAGTCTTGAATATCATTCAAGTTGTTTATAAAGGAACTCTCTTAGTAACATGTATCAATTGGAGAACATATTTCTATCTTCTAATCTGTAAATTCCCACATTTTTGTAGTCCACCTTCTCCATAACAGCACAACAGAGAAGTCTATGGACTAGGTGGTCTGCAAATAAAAATCTAAGTGAGATGTCTCCTCTCTCTTTTCCTTTGTTTGTGCATATCAGCCCAAGTTGCTAGTTGCAATTAAAATGCTTGACCAATCACCTCTGTTAGCCCTTTACCTGCAGACTAAAGCTTCAAGTTTCTTGGGATGGTATGAAGAGTCCTTCATAATATAGCATCTCATTCACCTGTCCAAGATTATGTATCACCTTTCCCTACCATGCAGCATGTATATCTCAATTTTTTTCTTAAACAAGCAAGATTATTGAACAAGTCATTTGCTCCATCTGGAATGTCATTGCCCACCCCTCTTCCTTCCACTCAGGAAATTTATATCCATCAATTGAATTTTTGCATAATTATCAACTCCTCTGTGAAAATTTTCCTAAATTTCTGAGTACAGAGTTGATGAATGTCTCCTCCCTGTTCCCATGTAACCTTTCCAAACGTGTATTTCCTAATTTGTTACATTATATAGAAAAATATTTACTTTCTTGTCTTTTAATGTTCAAGGAAAGCATATTTAATGAAAGAAAACTGTCTTATTTATGTATTCTTTTGGAAGTGTGTTTGGCACACAGTAATGTATTATTGATTGATTGGATTACTGAAAAGGTAGAACAGATGGATGATACTTATTTGACTGGCAGAATAGCAGAACTTTGAATAAGAGATTTAAAACACAAAAATTGCAAGGAAAAGAAAAGAGTCCTAGTTATTCTACAATATGCTAAACACAATGCAAACAATTTGATAAATATCCATTGAGCACATGTTATGTACAAAACCTTGAACAAAGAAGAGTATCACAAAGATAAAAGTATATTGTCTCCAAACTAATGGAATGCACAGACTATTGGAGATACATCAAATGTATTGAAGTAAATTTTGTTTTTATTTTGGCTCATTGTTTATGGTATATAGGGTAAAAGATTGTTCTTGAAAATGACATGCACAGACCATTTAAAACCTGTATTCACTGTAATCAGTCTTTTCTACGTTTAGCATTTCGCACCACTTTTGCTTATACTAGTTATAAATCACCTTTAGCAAAAATGACTGTTTTGAATTTAACTTCTTTCTGCCTTTACTGATTCTACAAAATAGATATACTCATATGAAATAGTTACAAAGAAGGTTAAAAAAAAAAACTGATTGGGAAGATAATAATTATTCATGAACTAAATAAATATCCCATAAGGAAAAATGTAAATACTAGTAATGACATATAGATGATTTCAAGATTTCCTTTCTTTATCAAGCCAAGTCAACTCTGAGAGTATTCAAACCTTGGTGGAAGACAATATAGTAGGAAACATGGACAATTAAATGGGTTTGCAATATTTATTCCAACCTATTTTAGTTTTAACAGTGAGAGCTCTCAGTTCTGACATCAGAGAAATAACTAAGCATGGAAGTAGTTCAGGAAAATATAGTGAAATGTACAGGTGTCTCAACAGCGCATGATACCAAGGTACTTAGCACAGACAAGCACAAAGCATCCTCCAATTAGGTATGATTTTTCTTTTTTCTTTTTTTTTTTTTGAGTTTTAGTCTCACTCTGTCGCCCAGACTGGAGTGCAGTGGCACACTCCCGACCACCGCAGCCTTGAGTTGCTGGGCTCCAGCAATCCTTCCGCCACAGCCTTCCAAGTAGCTGGAACTACAGGCGTGTGCTACCACACCCGGCTCATTTCTGATTTATTGTAGAGATGAGGTCTCGCCAAGTTGCTCAGGCGAGTCTCGAACCCGCAGCCTCAGGCAATTCACTCACCTCAGCCTCCCAAGGCGCGGGATTACAGGCTGAGCCACCGAGCCCGGCTTAGGTATGATTTTTTTTTAACACCTATTCCCACACCCCCAATTTTTTATAATTCAACTTCTAACATTAAATCACATTTTAATGTACACATTTTTAAGATTATTAAATCAGTCATTTAAGAGGAAAGGCAGCCATTTCAAGTAGTTTGTATAATTTTATTGTTCAAATGAGTATTAACTTTAGTACTGGAATTCCTGAAAGACAAAGCAAAAGGAAAATCACATTGCGATGTATTCCTTCTGCTTGATTAAAAGAAACAAGAGGGGTTTTTTTTCTTTCTTTTTTTGAGTTGGAGTCTCACTCGGTCGCCCAGACTGGAGTGCAGCAGCCTCCACCTGCTGGGCTCCGGCGATCCTTCCACCTCAGCCTTCCAAGTAGCCGGAATTACAGGCGCGCGCTACCACGCCCGGCTGATTTTTTGATTCATTGTAGAGATGAGGTCTCGCTGCCCAGGGGGTCTCGAACCCCCGGGCTCAGGCAATCCACTCACCTCAGCCTCCCAAAGGTGTGGGATTACAGGCTGAGCCACCGAGACCGACTGTTTTTTTTTCCTTAAAAAATAAATTGCATTCCCAGAAAAAAAGTACACCTGAAGAAATTAAAACATTTATCACATGAATTCTGTGATGAGAGACATTAGACCCATAATAGACAATATCTTCCACTGCAATTATATAAAAGATCTAAAACATGCAATAAAAGGGTATTTTTTAAGTTGATCCTGTGTAAGAACCAGCCCGCTCAAGTTCTCCACTTCTTATTTCGGAGAAACATTTAAAATATTTAACAACAGAATGGCACAGGCTTTGGTGTTGGTGCAGAGTTCCAAAAGTGTCTTGCTGTGTCAGGAGTATTTCATTTATTTACTTGGTTGTGAGAATCTCCTGGGATCCTGAGGGAAGGTGTTTTACTGGCGGGGGATACTCAGGATGCTGGGTACAGTGATTATTTATCAACTGGTATAGAAATATTTTAGTATTTTAACAATTGGTATTGGCCATATCCATCCATGCACCTCTATGTGTAAGTTTAGATTTGGATATGAAGTACTACCTGTGACCAGAAAAGAAAAGAAATCATAAATTCAAAGAATTTCTCCCAGTCCTCCACCCCAATAATTTTAAGGTGATGACTGGCTGTGATTTCC
>NW_007253556.1:515851-538035 GCF_000164805.1 Carlito syrichta | reverse complement strand
AAAAAAAAAACTGATTGGGAAGATAATAATTATTCATGAACTAAATAAATATCCCATAAGGAAAAATGTAAATACTAGTAATGACATATAGATGATTTCAAGATTTCCTTTCTTTATCAAGCCAAGTCAACTCTGAGAGTATTCAAACCTTGGTGGAAGACAATATAGTAGGAAACATGGACAATTAAATGGGTTTGCAATATTTATTCCAACCTATTTTAGTTTTAACAGTGAGAGCTCTCAGTTCTGACATCAGAGAAATAACTAAGCATGGAAGTAGTTCAGGAAAATATAGTGAAATGTACAGGTGTCTCAACAGCGCATGATACCAAGGTACTTAGCACAGAAAACTTGAAAAGATCACTCTTCCAGAGAATCATCTTTTCTATTCAAACCTTTATAAAGTCAGGCTACGTTGGATGTAAGAGACTTGGTTTGTTCATTTGCAAAACAATTAGACAGACACCATTATTTGATTTAATCTGACACTTTACATTAATATCATGCAGTAACATTGGATGTCATTGATAACAATGTTAAAAAAGACACCCCCCCTCCACGCCCAAAAGAAGTAAAAGCACATTTTTTTTTTCCAATGGAGTAAACTAGTTCTACCTTGAGAGTTCAGCATGTGAAATTGAATTTAACCTCTCCCCCACAAAAAATTAGTTCAGTTACCAATACCCCAAATTCCTCACTTCCAAGTACGTCTGGGCACTCTCCATAAGAATAAAATTCGGTTGGGTTCAGTGCCTCAGCCTGTAATCCCAGCACTTTGGGAGGCCAAGGTGAGTGGATTGCCTGAACCCTCAGGTTCAAGACCCACCTGGGCAACTTGGCGAGACTGTGTCTCTACAATAAATCAAAAAATAAAATAAAATAAAATAATAAACAATACAAAAAGAATAAAATTGAGTGAAGAGAGTAATCCACATGAGAAATTCACTGCAAATATTTAGGGAGTTTGGATGGGGATAGCAATGCAGAAACATTGACAGAGAAGCACACGTTACTAATAATAAACATGCTTCACAGCAGGTAGAAGTTTGAAAAGAGATTGGGTAATTGGGGTGGCTTCCACAGACTTTATAAGATGCTACTTCTTTGGTTATCTTATCATGACTTGGGGACTGATTCTTAGGGTGAAAATAGGCATACCCCATTCCTTGACAAACTAGAATTAAGACAGGCTCTTAAGGATGAAACCAGACTGGCAATTCATTAAGCTACAAAAGAATATGAAACCACCATGCTCTCACACTGAGACACGAGAATTGGCAACACCTTGGCTATTGAGAGCTTAGGATCTATTGTCAAGTTTTACTTACCAGTTGTATGGCTGTGGCAAGGTATCTCCGAAAATCTGTTTCATCTGCAAGATAGGGATGATAACTGCAACCACCTCAAGTCATTATTGTGAGAAATTAATAAGATAATGCATGTAAAATGTCTGCCACAAGTCTAAGAACAAAGTACATGTCCAATACCTGATAGAAAGCAGGCATTAAAGAAAGCAGAACTGTAGGAAGTATTCGATTATAGGGCAATCCCTTTGTGTCCCCTCCCACTGTGGGAGATTGTCTGTCCTCTCAATAAATCCTGCTTACAAAAAGAAAGAAAGCAAGAAAGTATATTATAATACCTGTACTATTTCAGTGTAGTGGCAAGGGACACTGAATATTGAAATAAGGGAGATAAAAAGGGGTAAATTATTGTTTATTTCGTGTGTTATTTTGGACACTTAGCATTTTATTTGGTTTCAAAAGCGGTTACTAGGGGGAAAAGTGGTTACTATTTAACTGATATATAGCAGGGATCCATGTAGTTATGATAAAAATATTTTTTTCTTGAAATCAAAAATTTTTAATGTCTAAATATTTCCTTTGTCTGACTAGAGACAGTGCGGTTTAAATAATTCTATTACAGTTTTTTTTAAGCAATCTAATACTGTAGAGTGAAAAAAAATCCAAAATCAAAACGAGTTCTTTAAAGAGTTCTCTTGAGTACTTAACACTGTTTTAGGGGCTCAGAGTATGAAAGATGAAAAGTTTGCAAGCAGTGTGAAAATACAGCTGGACATGCTTTGATCACCACTCAATCAATCAATCTTCAAGCACTTGATCATTAAGATGCATCTCATAAACATTTGTGGAATGGATGAGCCAGTCTCAGAATTCCCAGACTAAAAAGGGAAGGAGACGAACACATAAAATATTAAGGGCAGCTCTGAGCAATCCTACATCTTGGCAAACAAATCTTTGTTTATAGCAGCTGGGCAAGAGTCTATGTTGGCCAACATAATCTAAATGAGTAGCTGAGACGTGGACATATCAGATGTAACAGAATAAACAGCAGTCTCTTAGAGTATCTAAAATAGCTGTTATTGTACTTCTCTTATGAAAAATATAAGTACTATAATTGTTTTAAGAATGTATGTTCATTGCAGAAAATTCAAAAAATAAAGAAAAGAATTGAAATCACTTATAATGCTATCATCTAGAATGATCCTTATAAAGATTTTGGTATAATTACTTCAAACGTATGAATAATGATTGAAACAGAGGAAGGATTTAAAGAGGGAGAGGTCTTATGAAACACTATTGTTACCATCCAATTGCAAGATGTTTTAGTTGAGCATGAATCATGATTATAATCTTTATTTTTTTAATTGTGAAAAAAAAGCCAATATTTGTTTTGGAGACTTGGAACTGAAACGTGGGTGAGAAATTAACATAAGAGGAAAAGACATTGGGAGAACCAGAGTATTTGTGGTAGATGCCCAAAGACTGAAAGGGCCACCGAGAAACTGTGTCGAAGGCAGAATGGAGGAGGAACAGACTTTTCCTAGTCATCCTCAGCTGGGAAACCATGAGGAGGCAAAGAAATAGAGGGAGGAAATAAATAGTTTAAGAGTGGGACAGCCATTGTAGGTCTTAGTAAGAGGATTCCCAGGATGAATGCTGGGGTTCGCATAGTTATTTACAGATTTTTGATTGAAAATGCTCTATAGGTCACTGGGGGAAAAGCCAGAGTGTTAGGATGGTTGATGGAAAGAAGTGATCAAGAAGAGAAAACAATGAATATATAGTATAGGTTCATTCAATCGAAAAACACCTTCAGCAAAATTAATTCAGAGCAAGAACATGTTGAGTTTGGAATTAGATTGCCTGGGATAGAAGGCGTGCCATGCCACTGACGAGGGACAGGATCTTAGACAAATTATTTCATTGCTTTTTGCTTCAGTTCTTTTCTACAAATCAAGAAAAATAATATAACCACCTCATAGGATGGATGTGGGACTTAAGGAAGTAGATGTAAAGCACTTAATGTAGTGCTTTATACCTAGTGATGCTGCATAATTGTTTGATAGTGTTATCATCACCATTATTATCAGTCATTATTAGATGATAATAAGATTTTATTAGAGATCAAGAGTGAAAATAGATTGCAACAAATATTTTGGGAGCATTTTATGGATGCAAATACTGAGGATAGCTGTTGGCTTCAATTCATTTTTCAAAAATTTAATCAATTTGCCAATAAGTTTTTAATGAGTGTCTACACATGCAAATGTCCTACCTGGCAGAGTATGGAGACAATTGTATAGTGTGATTAGTGTTGTGACAGAGACACACACAGGCACTGCAGGACCACAGAACTGAAGTCTCTTGGGCAGGAAGAGGTCTGTGAACTATTCCTGAAAGACATGAGAAAATCCAATTGAGAGATACTCAGGTCAGCAGACTGACCATTCAACTGGTACATTCAGCCAGGTAGGTTCTGATCAGTGGATGACCACGCTATTCAGAGATTAAATACTGTGAATGTCACTCCTAGAGAAGTACAATCTCTAGGCTAATCTGAGTTATGTATGTGTGGGGAGCAAGAGGAATATCTCAGGAGGCTTTACGGAAGAGGTAGCATTTCCATGGTGTCAGTCCACTTAGTATTGCTGTAACAGGATACCTGAGATTGATTAGTTTATAAGCAAAAGAGGTTTACTTCACTGATGATTCTGGCGACTTGAAAGTTCAAGACTGAGTATCTGTATCTATTGATGGCTTCACCTCAGAGAGCAAGGAGAACCTCTGTATGCAAAGAGATCACATGGCAAGAAAGGAAGCAGTGGAGGGAGGAGTTAGAATCTTTTCAACAACAAGTTTTCAAGGTAACTAATAGACTGAGAACTCACTCACCTTCCAGAGAGGGAATTAAGTTGTTCATGAGAAATCTATCTCTATGACTTAAACACCTCCCTCCAGGCCCCACCTCCCAACATTGTTATATTAGGGATAAAATTTTAACATGAGGTTTGAAGGGGGCAAGCATAGAAATCATAGCACATGTATACTGAGTGATAAAATATTAGCATATGGAAATGTGAAAGAAAGGAACATTCTAAATAAGTAAACAAAGAGGATGAGTCAAAGGACAACGTTGAGGTGGTTGAGAAGAGGAAAATATAGAATATGTATTGAAGAGTTGCTAGTGTGTGAATTTATTAGCAGAGAAAGGAATAGAGTGTGACCAAAAAAAAAGACTGGCCATTTTAAGAGGAGCTGGTGGTATAGGAAAACAATTTGTGGGTTAGGTAGTCTGACTTAATTTTGTGATTTGTGAGTCTTGAAGACTTCTAAAAGAGAAATGCATTATCAGTAGCCAATTCTGAGTTTATTATGAAGGAGCTTGTAGAAGTGGAGAGACATATTCAACTATAGCTACATGAAGATGAAACGTAAATAGATAGCTGGGCTCATGGCTCAGCCTGCAATACCTTGCTTTGGGAGACTGAGGTGAGTAGATTGCCTGAGCCCGCGGGTTTGAGACCCACCTGGGCAACTTAGCAAGACCTCATCTCTACAATAAATCAAAAATTAGCTGGGCGTGGTAGCACGTGCCTGTAGTTCCCGCTACTTGGAAGGCTGAGGTGAAAGGATCGCCTGAGTCTAGCAGGTCGAGGCTGCGATGACCGGGGGCGGCCACTGCACTCCAGTCTGGACGACAGAGTGAGATTCCAACTCAAAATAAGTAAATAAATAAAAGGTGAATACATAAACTAGAGCAGTTGCAAAGGAAGATCAAGAAGAGATGATCACTGTCACCACTTCTATTCAACATAGTCTTAACCAGAGCAGTCTTAACCAGAGCAAATAGGCAAGAGAAAAGTAATATTATTCCTGTTTGATATCTTAGATCTAGAAAAGCCTAAAGAATTCACCAAAAAACTCTTAGATTTACATCTAGTAAAGCTTCAGAATGCAAAAATCGATGTTCAAAAAAAAATCCTATACACCAATATTGATCTAGCTAAAACCCAAGTCAAAAATGCACTCTCACTTACAATAGCAACACAATTAATAAAATACATAGAGTTCTGGCATGTCACCCTGTCTTTTCTCTCTTCTTTCTCTAATAAACTTTGTTTGAAATCTTAAAATAAATAAATAAATAATAAAATAAAATAAAGTACATAGAAATATATTTAGTCAAGGAGATGAAAACGCTATATGGAAAACTACAAAACACTGATGAGAGAAATTGCAAAAACAAATCGAAAACCAGTCTATCCTCATTAACTGAAAGAGTTAATATCATTATAATGACCATACTGCCCAAGGCAACCTACAGATTCAATGCAATCACTATCAAAATACTATTGTCATTTTTCATAGCATTAGGAAAACAATCCTAATATTCACATAGAATCAAAAAAGACTAAATAGCCAAAGCATTCTTAAGAAAGAAGAACAAAGCTGGAGGCATCATATCACCTGACTTTATGGGTTTATTAAAATAATTATATATATTTTTTATCTTACAAATCTCTACTAACCAAAATAATATTGTACTGGTATAAAAATGGACACATAGATCAATGGCACTAACCCCAAAATAAAACTACATATTAATAGCCAACTGCTCTTTGAAAAAATTGACATAAGCTGGAGGAAGGACACCCTTTTCAATAAATGGTGGTGGAAAAATTGGATTGCCATATGCAGAAATGTGAGAGTGGACCGCTATCTCTCACCACATACAGAAATCAACTCAAGATGGATCAAAGACTTAAGTATAAGACTCAAAATTGGCCCAGCTCATTGGCTCAGCCTGTAATCACACCACGGAGGCTGACACAAGTGGATTGCCTGAGCGCACAGGTTCGAGACCAGCCTGGGCAACTTGGCGAGACCTCATCTCTACAATAAATAAATTTTAAAAATTAGCCGGGAATGGTAGCACGCGCCTGTAGTTCCCGCTACTTGGAAGGCTGAGACGGAAAGATCTCCAGAGCCTAGCAAGTCAACGGTGGGGTGGCCATGAGCGTGCCACTGCACTCTAGCCTGGGCGACAGGGTGAGACTCCAACTCAAAAACAAACAAAGACTTGAAACTATAAAAATACTAGAAGAAAACCAAGAGAAAACTCTTCTGAATATTGGTCTCAACCTAGAATTCATGATTAAGACATCAAAAGCACAGACAACAAAATGAAAGATAGATAAATGAAGCATAATTAAACTAAAATGCATCTGCACAGCAAATAAATAATCAACAGAATGAACAGACCACACATGCAGAATGGGAGAAATATGTTCATACTAGGCCTCTGACAAGAGATTAATATCCAGACTTTACCTCAGCCTGTAATCCCACGCCTTTGGGAGGCTGAGGTGAGTGGATTGCCTGAGCCCGCGGGTTCGAGACCTGCCTGGGCAGGCGAGACCTCATCTCTACAATAAATCAAAAAATTAGCTGGGCGTGGTAGCACGCGCCTGTAATTCCGGCTACACAGAAGGCTGAGGCGGAAGGATCACCGGAGTCCAGCAGGTCTAGGCTGAGGTGGCCAGGAGCGGCCACTGCCTCCAGTCTGGGCGACAGAGTGAGACTCCAACTCAAAAAAAATAAAAAATAAAAAAAAATCCAGACTTTACAAACTCAAAAACTCAACACCAACAAAGCCTCCTCCTCCTCATCATCCCACTGAAAAGTGAACAAAGGACATGAATAGATATTTCTCCAAAAAAGACATACAGACGACTAACAGGCATGAAATAATGCTGACCATCACTAATCATCAGAAAAATGCACATTAAAACCACCATAAAGCTGGGCTCGGTGGCTCAGCCTGTAATCCCACGCCTTGGGAGGCTGAGGTGAGTGGATTGCCTGAGCCCCCGGGTTCGAGACCCGCCTGGGCAGCGAGACCTCATCTCTACAATAAATAAAAAAATCAGCCGGGCATGGTAGCGCATGCCTGTAATTCTGGCTACTCAGAAGGCTGAGGCTTAAGAATTGCGGGAGCCCAGTGGGTCGAGGCTGCAGTGGCCGGAAGCGGCCACTGCACTCCAGTCTGGGCGACAGAATGAGACTCCAACTCAAAAAAAACCAAAACAAAACACTATGAGATATCTTACAGCAGTCAGAATGGCTATTATGTAAAAAGACAAAAAAATAACAGAAGTTAGTCAGGATGCACAGAAAAAGAAACTCTTATACATTGTTGGTGGAAATCTAAATCAGTACCACCTCTATGACAAACAGTACAGAGATTTCTCAGAGAACTAAAAATAAGACTATCATTTGATCCAGCAAACCCTGGGTATCTACCCAAAGGAAAATAAATTAGTGTTTCAGAAAAGATGCCCTACCCATATGTTTATTGCAGCACTATTCACAATAGCAAAGATACAGAATCTACCTATGTATCCATCAATGGATGACTAAATAAAGAAAAATCTGATATAAATATATGACATATATAAATAATATTCAACCATAAAAAAAGTGTGAAATCATATCTTTTGTAGCAACATGGATGGATCTAGGGCCATTATCATAAGTAAAAACAAATCAGACACAGAAAGACAAATACCACACATTCTCACTTAAAAGCAGAAGCTAAATAATGACTATCCAGGGATGGAGAGTTTCTACACTCTTCATCCATGTGTACTCCGTATTTAGCTTCCCTTTATAGAAATGGAGACTGGGAAGTGTGAGAGAGTGGGAAAAGACTGGATAACCAAAGATTAAGGGTTCCAATGTACATTAATTGGGTGGTGGATACCCCAAAGTCCTGACTACACTACTATGCAATATATGCATGTAGCCCCTAAAATTACATTTGCACCCATAATTTTTTTGATAAAGGTAATCAATAATGTTATGATGAATGTTTAATGACTTGCTTTGTGTAAAATTATCACATAGCTAGTCAAAGTCATCTTTGAGTACTACATGAATGTTCCACATACCATTTTTAAACTGTAGAGAAATTGATGAATCATTGCCTTAGAGGATACTGCTCTCTTTATAATATACTTTTAAAGTAAAACAAAAAAATTTTAAAGTTTACCAATTTTTTTAGCACATGCCTATGAGTAATCTTAAAGTCTAACATACTCCTAGCAATTTAGAAGAAAGTTTCTGTGGAAACACATTTTCCAGTAGTCTATAATCATCTACAGTCTGCTTTGTACCATGCACAGAAATATTTAAGTGTGTTGATGATATTCATTTTAACTTGCAATCTGGTTTAACTGGCAACTGGCAAAACCAGTTAAAATTAAGAAGATGGATATTTTGAGCTAAACTACAAACAATTCTGCTGGAAATAGAACATGATAACTAAATTGCTATCATTCATGCTTCTCTCTAGAATCTGGCTAATGGAGGATTAAAGAGGCTACAACTTCCCTACATAGAACGTAAAAAAACAGACCAGTAAATGGGCTCTCCTTGAGCATCTGAAATTTCCTGCAGCCATCTCACAAATGCTATAAGAAAGTTAGTGCTGGAACAAACATTATACTCAACAATCTCATCACCTAATATGTTAAGCAGGAATTTCTCTCTAAACTCTATAGAACCTTAAAAAAAATACCCTAGTTAAAGTGCACATTTAATCCATTAGAGTGTCTATCACTCAGGGATACTAGATCACTTCGGCAGTTAGTAAAGAGATTTGATGTGTCATTTAGAGCGTGTCTTTAAATTTAACTATCACTCAGACTTTAGACTCTCTAAACTAACAAAGAAAAAAAATTCAAAGCTAGAGAGGAGATGGAAGAGGAGCAAAATAATCAACAATTGGCTTGGTTACTCGGAAATAAGTTTGTTCCACATCAGGTTGGGGGCTTTAACAGTTAAGCTTTTAGCTTTTGTTGTTTACACTGGTCTCTTTGTAAAAAGGTGCCTTTCACCCCTACCCCAGTTGCCATGAATCTATTTTTTTTTAAAGTTATTAAATGTAATTTTTTTCTCCAAAAATGATGGGAGGCTGTAATAAAAGTATTTGAAATTCAAAGTCTGTTTTTCTTTTTCTTTCTTTTTGTAGTGGTGGCTATTCTTTCTCTCCAAACTTTTTGCTATTTAACACACACGGACAGGGGGCCCCTTATTGTCAACTTTAATATGAATTAGATAGACTGCATAAGAGTACCCAAAAGCAAAATTATGTCCCAAGACTCTAATAAGAGAAAGAAATCATAGGGAAAAGGAAGGCTTGACCAGTAGTGGATCAGTCTGTGAGGTAGAACAATCCAGATTTTTTATTTCTTACCTATTACCAAAGAGATTCAAGAAAACCATCTCACCCTTGCAAGAGGAGACCACAGAGAGTCTTAGGAAAAGTTCATGAGAGAGGTACTTCTTCTCTCATCTTTCACAATGGGGAATCTTGTCATAGATATTTTCAACCAAAACAAAATGTGAAAAAGTGCTATTAATGAATTTTATGTTACTGAGGCAGAAAGTCTATAACGACTCAAATCCTGACAGTTCTTACGATACCTTCTTTAGTAAAAGCACCCATATCTGTTTCATCTCATGGTTTTAATTCGTATAACATTAAGCCCAGTGAAACTCAATATGCAATTGATTAGATGTAATTATGATTAATTGCAGTGAATCAATAAATTATTTAACAAATAATACTTTCTCCAGTTTAAACTTCACAGAACCTCAGAATTTCTAATTTCTTTCTTCCTTTCTCTTTTTTTTTTTTTTTTGGAGTTGGAATCTCACTCTGTCACCCAGACTGGAGTGTAGTGGCACACTCCCAGTCACCGCAGCCTCGACCTGCTGGGCTCTGGTGACCCTTCTGCCTCAGCCTTTAAGTAGCCAGAACTACAGGCGGGCGCTACCATACCCGGCTCATTTTATTTTTTTTTTTTAAGAGATGAGGTCTCTCCAAGTTGCCCAGGCTGGTCTTGAACGCTTGGGCTCAAGCAATCCACTCACCTCGGCCTCCTAAAGTGCTGAGATTACAGGCTGAGCCAGGAACCTGGTCCAGGATTTCTAATTTCTATCTACTCTCTCCCTAAATGACTTCCACCTGACGGGCCAGCTCAAGTCTTTACTCAGTCATTCCACCAATTTAGAATGACCCTCCTTGACCAGGCTCGGTGGTTCAGCCTGTAATCCCGCGCTTTAGGAGGCCGAGCTGAGTGGATTGCCTGAGTCCGCGGGTTCAAGACCCGCCTGGCCAACTTGACGAGATCTCATCTCTACAATAAATCAGAAATTAGCCGGGCATGGTAGCATGCGCCTGTAGTTCCAGCTACTTGGAAGGCCAAGGCGGAAGGATTGCCGGAGCCCAGGTGGTTGAGGCTGTGGTGGCCAGGAGCGGCCACTGCACTCCAGTCTGGGCGACAGAGTGAGACTCCAACTAAAAAAAAAAGAAAAAACAAAAAGAAAATTCCTACTCCTCTAAGAATATCCACAGAAGGTTAGATCTTCCTCTGCATTCTCTTAGTGTTATTATATGTATGATCTTATGTCACCTATAAACCTATTCACTGTTTTACAGAAAGTCTTATCTTTTCACCTAAATTGTGTATTCTTGAAGATCAGTACATAGCATTCATTTTTTTCTACACTTGCACAAACATGATATTCATTAAATGTTGCTGCATAAGTCAATTAATAAGTATATCTAAAGAAAAGCAACAAAATCTATCATTGACAAATACACATTAATTAGTGCCCTACCTTGCATGAAGTATAATTCCCACGTTTAAAGAAAGATATATGTGTGCACACAAACACACACACACACACATCAACGGAGACCTGAGTTATAATAAATTAAGATACACACACACACACACACACACCACACACACACACACACATCACAGGGTCTCAACCAAGTAGTTTTATTTTGTACTTAGGAAAATAAGACCTATACTGGTGCAAGACAGCCGGTCTTGCATAGATAATAAGTATAAAATGAACAATTAAAAATTACAGGCCTCATTTTTAATTTCTATACACATAATTTTTATATATTTAAGTGAAATTTTGGGTTTTTTAAATTTTATTTTAGTACAGGAATGTGGGGGTACAAGTGAAAATTAACTACATAAGTAGACTGCATGCAGGTGAAATTTGGGCTTCTTACTGGCTCGCACTGCCCCTGGTAATGACCCAAATACTCTTTGTGTTATCAAGTGTCCCCTGTCTTTCTCCCTCTCTCCCTCTCCAAGCAGTGCCTGGTGAGTACTGATCCCTCCCTTGTGACCAATGTTCAAGGCCCACTTATGAGTGAGAACATGCAGTTTCAGTTCTTTGTTTCTGTGATAGATAACTTCGTGTGATGGTCTTCAACTCCATCCAATTTGCTGCAAAGCCCATAATTTTGTCCTTCGTTATGGCTGCGTAATACTCTATCGTGTATATTACCACATTTTTTTTCATTCAGTCCACTTTCAAGGGGCAGCGAGATTGGTTCCACATTTTTGATATTGTGAATAGTACAGAAATAAACATGTGTGTGCAGGGTGTCTTTGTTGTAGAATGATTTATGTTCCTCTGGGTATATTCCTAGAAGAGGGAATGCTAGATCGTAAGGAAGGTCCATTTTTAGTTCTTTTAGGAATCGCCACACTGCTTTCCATAGAGGCTGAACTAGCTTGCACCCCCACCAACAGTGTAGAAGTGCTCCCTTTTTTCTGCAACCACTCCAGCATCTGTTGTGTTTGGCTTATTAATGATAGCCGCCTTTACTGGAGTTAGATGGTATCTCACTGTAGTTTTGATTTGCACGTCTCTGATAATTAGTGAGGCTGAGCATTTTTTCATGTATCTGTTGTCTGTTTGTATGTTGTCTTTTGAGAAGTGTCTGTACATATCCTTTGTCTGCTTTTTAATGAGGTTGTTTGTTTTCTTTCACTTTGTTTAAGTTCCCTGTAGATCCTGGATGTTAGGTCTTTGTCAGATGCATAATTTGCAAATATTTTTTTCCCATTCTGTGGGTTTTCTGTCTACTCTCTTGGTGGTTTGTTTTGCTATGCAAAAGCTTTCCAGTTTGAAGAGGTCTCACTTGTCTGTCTTAGCTGGCATAGCATTAGTTTTTGGGAACCTGGGCAGTAATTCATTGCTTACTCAGATGTGCATAAGGTGTTTCTTGCATTTTCTTCTAGGATTCTTATAATTTGAGGTTTTATGCTTAGATCTTTGATCCATTTTGAGTTGATTTTTGCATATGGTGATAGGTAGGGGTCCAGTTTCATTCTTTACATGTGGCCAGCCAGTTTTCCCAGCATCAGTTGCTAAATATGTTCTTCTTTCACTAGTGTTATTGGTAGTTTTGTTAAAGATGAGTTTTGGTTGAGAGAACAGGTTTTTGTTTCTGGAATCTCTGCCCTGTTCTATCGGTCTATATGCTTATTCTCTTTGGTTATTGTTGCCTTCTAATCAACTTTAAAGTCTGAAAGGGTGATACCTCCCACTTTGTTCCTTTTGCTGAGAATGGTTTTGGCTATTTGTGTTCTTTTCTATTTTCACATGAATTTTTAATTGTCATTTCCAGGTCTGAAAAAATGATGGTGGTCATTTGATAGGTATTGCATTAAATCTGTAGATTGTCTTGGGTAGACTTAAACTTGGGTTGGATGGACAACTTTAACAATATTGATTCTTCCAATCTATGAGCATGGAATGTTTTTCCATTTGTTTGTGTCATCCTTGATTTCTTTGAGCAGCATTTGGTAGTTCTTGTTGTAAAACTCTTTCACTTCTATGGTTAGGTGGTTGCCAAAGTATTTTATTTATTTGTGGCTATTGTGAATGGGATTGTGCTTTTTATTTGATTATCCATCTCCTTATTGCAGGAATATAGAAATGCAACTGTCTTTTGCACGTTGATTTTGTAACATGAGACTTTACCTAAGTCATTTATCAGGGCAAGGAGGCTTTTGACAGACTCCTAAGAGTTTTCAAGGTATAAAATCATATAATCCACAAAGAGAGATAGTTTAACTTCCTCTGTTCCTATTTGAATACCCCTGATTTCCTTCTCTTGCCTGATTGCTGTAGCAGGGGCTTCCAGCACTATGTAGAATAGGAGGGGCGAGAGTATACATTCTTGTCTTGCTCCTGTTTTAAGAAGGAATGCTTTCAGCTTCTGCCCATCGGGCAAAATGTTGGCTGTGGGTTTATCATAGATGCCTCTTACTGTTTTGAAAAATGTTTCTTCTATGCCTAGGTGCTCAAGAGTTTTTATTAAGAAGGAATGCTGGATTTTTTTCAAACGTTTTTTCTGTGTCTAATGGTATAATCATATGGTTCCTGGTTTTACATCTGTTAAATGTGGTAAATTATGATTATGGTTTTGCAAATGTTGAAACAGCCCTGCAACCCAGGATTAAAGCCCACCTAGTCATGGTGGAGCCTTGAGATGTGTTTTGGATCTAATTTGCTAGAACCTTGTTGAAACTTTGTATTTCTATGTGCATCAAGGAGGTTGGTTTGTAATTCTCTTTGCTTGTTGGGTCTTTGTCAGATCTGGGTATCGGTATGATGTTAGCTTCATTTAATGAGCTGGGGAAAATTTCATCTTTCTTGATTGCTTGGAATACTTTCAATAAGATTGATATCAGCTCTTCCTTGTGTATCTTGTAGAAGTCAGCTGGGAAGCCATCTGGTCCAGGGTTTTTTTTTTTGGCAGGGAAATTTATTGTGACTGAATCAATTTCCTGGATTGCTATTGGTCTGTTTAGAGTTTCAATTTCTTCTTGTTTCAACCTTGGGAGACTGTGTGATGTCAGAAAGTACTCCATTTCCTTTATTTTTTCTAGTTTATTTGCATATGGGTGTTCATACTAATCTCTGATAATCTTTTTTTTTTTTTTTGAATTGGAGTCTCACTCTGTCGCCCAGACTGGAGTGCGGTGGCCGCTTCCTGGTCACTGCAGCCTTGACCTGCTGGACTCCAGTGATCCTTCCATTTCAGCCTTCCAAGTAGCTGGAACTACAGGCGCACGCTACCACACCCAGCTAATTTTTTGATTTACTTTAGAGATGAAGTTTCACCAAGTTGCCCAGGCGGGTCTCGAAACTGAGGACTCAGGCAATCCAGTCACCTCAGCCTCCCAAGGCCCGGGATTACAGGCTGAGCCACCAAGCCCAGCTCTGATAATCTTTTGAATTTCTTCACGGTCAGTTGTGACTTTGTCTTTTGCATTTTTATCTGTTTTTATTTGAACTGTTTTTGTTTTAGTCAATCCAGTCAGAGGTCTGTCAATCTTATTTATCCTTTCAAAGAACCAGATTTTTGTTTCATTGACCTTTTCTATGATATTTTTGTTTTCTATATCCTGTAATTTTTGTTGTTGTTGTTGTTTTGTTTTGTTTGAGTTGGAGTCTTACTCTGTCACCCAGACTGGAGTGCAGTGACACGGTGCCGGCCACCACAGCCTCGACCTGCTGGGCTCCGGCGATCCTTCTGCCTCAGCCTTCCGAGTAGCTGGAACCACAAGCCTGCGCTACCATGCCTGGTTAATTTTTTTAAATTTTATTGTAGAGATGAGGTCTCGCCAAGTTGTCCAGGCGGGTCTCGAACCTGCGGGCTCAGGCAATTCACTCACCTCAGCTTCCCAAATCAGTGGGATTACCGGTTGAGCCACTGAACTCGGCTTTTTTTTTTTTTTTCTTTTTAATCTTGGTGATCTGAATTCTTCTGCTGAAGTTAGAATTTAGATTATCTCAGTAGGGCACAGTGGCTCAAGCCTATAATCCCAGCACCACTCTGGGAGGCTGAGACAAGAGGATGATCTGAGCCCATGTGTTCGAGATCAGCCTGGGCAACATGGTGAGACCTCGTCTCTACAATAAATTAAAAAATTAGCTGGCAGTGCCTGTAGTTCTGGCTACTTGGAAGGCTGAGGCGGAAGGATCACCTGAGCCCAGCAGATTGAGACTGCAGTGGCCGGGAGCATGCCACTGCACTCCAGCCTGGGCTACAAAGTGAGACTCCAACACACACAAAAAAGAAAAAATAAAGAATTTAGATGATCTTGCCTTTTCAGGTCACTCAGGTGTGACGTTAGGCTGTTACTTGTGACCTTGCTGTTTTCTTGATTTGTGCGTGCAGTGCTATGCATTCATGGCATCCCAGAGATTCTGATAAGACATGCCTTTTGTTTTTGCCAGGAATCTTTTTCTGTCTTAATATCCTTGTTGACCCACTTCAGCACTATGTTTTTTTTTTGTTTTTTGTTTTTGAGTTGGAGTCTCACTCTGTCGCCCAGACTGGAGTGCAGTGGCCGCTCCCGGCCACCGCAGCCTCCACCTGCTGGGCTCTGGCTATCCTTCCGCCTCAGCCTTCTGAGTAGCCGGAATTACCGGCATGCGTTACCACACCTGGCTGATTTTTTGATTTATTGTAGAGATGAGGTCTCGCCTGCCCAGGTCTCGAACCCACGGGCTCAGGCAATCCACTCACCTCAGCCTCCCAAAGGCGCGGGATTACAGGCTGAGCCACTGAGCCCGGCTAATACTATGTTTTTTAGTGTCCTTGTTTTTATGTGTTTTGGGGGAATCTTGGTGGTGATATTTATTTTTATCCACTGTGATCTGAGAAGATGCATGGTATTATCTCAGTCTTTTGAGATAGTTCATACTTAATTTATGTCCAAGAATGCGACCCATCTTGGAATATATTCCATGTGCTGACGAGTAGAATGTATACGTTGTATATGGTGAGTGGAATGTTCTGTCAATGTCTATTAAATCCATTTGATTGAGCATCACCTTAAGGTTTCAGATCTCCTTGTTGGTTTTCTTACTCGATTATCTATCTAGAGCTGTTGGTGGGTTATTTAGATCTCCAACTCAAGCTCCAACTTCCTGATTTGACTGGTAAGATGAACTCACATCCATTCTGGCTTGTAGCATTTCTGCAGGTAAGTCTGGAGCAATTCCTATGGGTCTTCCCCAGTGTGCAATCTGACCTTTCTCCTTTGCTGCATTTATGATTTTGTTTTTCATGCTTAGTTTGTGGAGATGGATTATTATGTATTATTTTGGGGATGGTCATCTCCTGTGATACTTTGCAAGGGTTCTTTTAATCTCTTGTGAGTGATGGTTGCCACTCTAGTGAGATGCTGGAAGTTTTCTTGGATGATCTCATGGAATGTTTGTACCATGGTGTTTTCAGTTTTCCTTTCTGCTTCAGGGATACCGGTTAGGTGTAGTTTTGGCTTCTTGACTTAGTCCCACATCTGAGATTCTTTCCTCTGCTTGGTTGATTCTATTCCCTAATGCATGTTACTTTGTTTTTGATTTCCAAGATGGAGTTGTTTCCATTATTTTAGAATAGGCTTTTCTGAAATTGGTCAACGCCACCTTTAATTCCTGTATGACTTTGGTGAGTTTTCTTTCTAGTTTCTCTTGGTTCTCTCTCTTCATTTTAGCCATCCAATCTCTGATTTGTGTTACTGTCATTTGGGTAAGTCATTTGGGAGGGTTTCCATTGTTTGTGTTCTGACAGCCATTTTGTCGGACTCTGTCTTTAGTACTCTGAGGGTCGCCTATATTTTTTT
This sequence comes from Carlito syrichta, assembly GCF_000164805.1. NCBI lineage: Eukaryota > Metazoa > Chordata > Mammalia > Primates > Tarsiidae > Carlito > Carlito syrichta. The sequence goes on along the minus strand of NW_007253556.1, from coordinate 521,210 downwards.
CATTGATTTTTTTTCCCCTCATTTGTGACAGGCCTCTCTCTTCCTTCTCTGTAATTCCTTTTAGTTTTGTTGTTTGGAAGCTAGTCACCAGTCCTTTTTTCTGCAACCCTTTCTGTGGCTCAAAGATTGCTCAGTGAGAGAGGGAGGGGCATTCACCTCCACCCCATAGCAGGTTTCTCAACTGTAGCATCCCCTGCTGCTAGCTCTCTGCAGGGAATAGTTGGGAAGATGGGCTTCCAGTCTGCTAGCCCAGAAGCCCTTCCACCAAGAGAGGCTTCTGGTGTCTTTTGCATCACTCTCCTCCTTTTCTAGTCTACACCCTGCTCTTGAAAAAAGCTACCATGGGTGGGAAAGGTATCTGCCCTGAGGGCATGTAGGACTTAGAGGTAATTCTTCCTGATCTGACTGGGAAGATGGGCCAGGCACAAACTGACCCAGTGATGGTTTTTTGTTGTTGTTGTTCCACTTGGGGTCTAGTTGCCTACCACTGTGCCTTTACCAAGACTCCTCCCATGTGGGTCCAGCAACTTCTGCATGGCTAGAAGAGTGTGGAAGGACCCAAAGCATCTCAGGTACACTCAACCACTCTCATTCACTGACAGGGCTTCAGTTCCTGTGAGAGCCTGGCACACACAGCGAAAGATGGGGCATCAAAATTCCTGCGTCTGCCATCATTTTCTCATCTCTGTGTGTTTCAAAAGACCTTTGCTGGGTGCAAGGTGTTTAACCCATCTAAAAGTATTTGGTGTCAAGTAGAACTTAGCAGGTGGAGCTAGCACTGTGGGTAGAATTATGTCTTTGTATAAAGATTCATCCCATCACAATTACAATGTTGTCATAATCCAAGTGTCTGGAATTTAGTCTTATTAAAGTCTTGATTGGTTTTATTACCACTTATACAAAAAAAAGCTTATAATGTCTTTATATCTTTATAATATATATATTTTTAAGTTAGATATATTAAGAGCAATTAAAATTAACATTTTATCTTTAAAAATAGACACAAACTTCTAAAACAAAAGTAGAAACTACCTCAAGTAAGTTAAACACTATGTTTGCCTTTTTGAAGTATACATATACCTGCATTTATTATTGGAGAATTGAGAAAGACACTTAACTAACCTCAGTTTTATAATATCACATAATTGTAAATTTTATTCATCTGTAAAATAAGAGCATTAAGTTATAGCTGAGATTGCTGTAACCTTGCTTTATTTCTGCAAAATAGATACCAGAGGCACCCCCTGACTAGAATGAAATGCCTCCTAGCTGTTCACACTAAGTAATTACTTTTATATAGTGCATTTGGTCTGAGGAACTCCAGATTCTCTCAGTTTTCAGTCTACCTAATTGTTAGAAATCTCCATAAGATAAGTGTTATTATCATCATTCTTTAAGAAGTCAAATGCAGTCTTAGAGAAATGATGTTGCTTATTTTTGGAAGGTCAAAGAACGGAGAGGCAGGCATAACCAGGAATAAGTCTGACATCCATAAGTGTTTTCATTTGCTATAACTTATACACTTCTCAAGAAAAGCTTTACTGTATGTCTCATTTTTCTGGGTTTAGAAAATAAATGTATGGAAACATAGAAGAAAGGCTGGATCTGCTCACTAGATAGACAGAGAGCTACTCTCTAGTTAAACCCAGGTGATCTGTACTACTTAGATGTCCTAGATGCCCATTTACAAACTATTCTGAGAAGTGAGATGGTGGGGCAGAGGATTGTTAAGTATCCCAGAAAAGAGACTTTCTACTGTCCTCCTTGAAAGATCTGGATTGTGCACATTTCTCTGGACCCAAGACACTCTCTCAGGACTACATCACTGAGAATTAAGGTCAGAGAATTCCAAGCTTAGAATGTAACTTACACATCAGTCTCATTTTTTCAGTTTTACAGGTAAGAAAATAGCACAAGGCATAGAAAAGTCACTGATTTTTGAAGTCAACCAGAATGAATTTTGAAATAGAGTTCTGCCCAATTAATTACTTATGAAATCTGGAGTATGATTTCTCTACATTTTCTTAACTATGTAGCAGTGATAACAATACATTACTCCTATGAATGTTTCAGGCATTAGATAAAATTATTATGCAAAGGACCAATTGTGGAAAGAACACTTAGTTGGTGTATAATTATTGCTAACCTGGAGGGCTTTAGAGATGACTTTAACTAAATCACAGTTTAGTATGGTGTTCTGGGCTTTCAGTATTGTGGTCTTAGTTCCCTATAAAACGAGACCACTACAGAAGATCCACTGCTAGCATTTTGTTACAAATCCTAAGAGAGTTCTAAGGTTTGTTTTTAGTCACTGGATTTATTAGAGTGAGCAAGGACTAAGAGCCTGGAGCAAATTACTATGGGGAATAAATTAGGCAGAGTGAAGAATGAAATTCATTGTTATGCAAACGCAGGTTAAAAATGCAGTTGTGTGAATTTTGTTTTGCTTTGTTTTAATGAAGAGTGAGGTTTGTGAGTCTTAGCACCCTCCCACAGAAGAGGCCCATTTCCACCTCAGAACTCATTTCCATGGAAGACCTGTGCTAAACCAAAGGCAGCTGGTGAGTTTAGCAGTTTTTGTTGTACAAGAAACTGAGGTAAAGAAGGGCAAGTTTTTTGATTGGTCTCTCAAAGCAAAATTTGCAATAATTTTGCAAAACAAGATAACTGTGAGGTGATGGATATGTTGATAACCTGGGTCATGATAGTCATTTTGCAATGTATACATATATCAAAGCATCACGTGGTGTCCTGTAAATGTACATATTTTTAATCTGACGGTTATACTAAAATAAAGCTTGGAAAAAAGAAACAAAAAGAAAGTGACAATTGAGGCATACGGTGTAATATGAAATACAATTGCATGTGCACTAACCTCATGTTTGTAGACACAAAGTGATTCAACAGTCAACAGCAATCTTATGAAATAAATATTCTTAAAATGTTTGCATAGGATTATGGTCTACACAACTGATATTTTCTTGAAACAATATGGGTGAAAGGGTCAGCTGAGGCAAGGTGGGCCAGAGCTGGTGTCCGGGCCATGGGAATAATGCAAGATTGCAGCTAAGTGAGAAAGTAGAAAGAAGACCGGGCTCAGTGGCTCAGCCTGTAATCCCAGCACTTTGGGAGACCAAGGCAAGTGGATTGCCTCAGCCCACGGGTTTGAGACCAGCCCAGGCAACTTGACAAGACCTCGTCTCTACAGTATATCGAAAAATTAGCCAGGTGTGGTAATGTATGCCCGTAGTTCTGGCTACTTGGAAGGCTGAGGCAGATGGGTGGCTTGAGTCCAGCAGATGGACGCTGGAGTGGCTGTGAGTGTGCCACTGCACTTCAGTCTGGGTGATGGAGTAAGACTCTGACTCAAAAAAAAAAAAAAGAAAAGAAAAGAGAGAAAGAAAGAAAATAGAAAGAAGTAAAGTTTATTGTTCACCTTTCACAGATTGGAAAGGGGGCCAACACTCAGAGGCAAGTGTGGCCTTGAAGGGCCATGAAATGGGTATTTTTAAGGGCTTTTGGGTGGGGGGATTTTGGCCCAAAGGAGTGTCCAGGGCTGCAGGTCTTTGATGTTGATTGTGGTCACGTGAGTCTTAGATCTTGAGATCTCCAGACATTAGCATCTCATGCCCTGAGGTGGTGGGCTAGATGGGAGTAGACAAGGGGAGGAGGTTTTCCTGTAAGAGATTTTGTCAAAGCCGGCTCAGTGGCTCAGCCTGTAATCCCACGCCTTTGGGAGGCTGAGGTGAGTGGATTGCCTGAGCCCACGGGTTCGAGACCTGCCTGGGCAGGCGAGACCTCATCTCTACAATAAATCAAAAAAATTAGCCGGGCGTGGTAGCAGGTGCCTGTAGTTCCAGCTACACGGAAGGCTGAGGTGGAAGGATCGCCGGAGCCCAGCAGGTCGAGGCTGTGGTGGCTGGGAGCGGCCACTGCACTCCAGTCTGTGCGACAGGGTGAGACTCCAACTCAAAAAAAAAAAAAGAGACCTTGTCAGACTTTTGCAATCCACAAACTCCTTGATTAAAGGTGGTCTTATTATCATTTTTGTGGCTTTGACCAGCCAAGGAGTGATCCTTGACCTTCTGCCTTGATTAGGAACCTGAAAGTTTACTAGAGTTTATTTTGCTAAATAATGAATTGAAAGGTTGGGTTGTCCTGATCTTGCATCTGATGGAGATTTGCTGAGGGGGAGGGGTAGGCTGCCGCTTGGCCTGCAGTAGAATATCTTAACGCTTCCTAAAAACCTGCCTATTGGAAATTTATCTATATATATCTAACCTGTACTCAATTCAAAGCATGTCGAGGGTAAAGTCTAAGCAAAAATGGCCATGCTAAGGCAAAGAGACTGTGTTAAATTAAGTTTATTCTAGGTTTCTGTAGGTACCTTCGTTCAAAGGGCAAACATAATTTTTTATTTATTTTTATTTATTTTATTTTATTTTTATTTATTTTTATTTTTTTTTAGTTGGAGTCTCACTCTGTTGCTCAGACTGAAGTGCAGTGGCCACTCCCGGCCACCGCAGCCTCGACTTGCTGGGCTCCGGCGATCCTTCCGCCTCAGCCTTCCAAGTAGCTGGAATTACGGGCATGCGCTACCACGCCCGGCTGATTTTTTGATTTATTGTAGAGATGAGGTCTCGCTGCCCAGGCGGGTCTTGAACCCACGGGCTCAGGCAATCCACTCACCTCAGCCTCCCAAAGACACGGGATTACAGGCTGAGCCACGGAGCCCGACTTTTTTTTATAAAGTAGAACTTTTGTCATGCTAGGAGAGAAAAAGTTTACAAGAAATTCCCTGGTCAATTCTTCTGTAAAAGTTGTTTATTTCATTTTAATATTGATTGATTGATTGATTTTTGAGTCAGGATCTCACTCTCTCACCCAAGCTGGAGTGCAATGGCTTGATCACGGCTCACAATAGCCTTGATTTTCTAGACTCAGGTGATTCTCCATCTCAGCTTCCTAAGTAACTGGGACTACATATGCACACTGTTGAACCCGGGACTCTAATGAGAGAGATATAGAGACCACAAAGAGCCAGCTCCGATGCAAACACACGAGGGTCTTTATTCAGGCTCGAGTCTGGGCTCGCCCGAAGCAGCAACTTCAGGGACCAGAGCCCCGATTCACAATGGCAAGCAGTTTTTATGCACAATTACAGAGGGAGGGGAAAGAACTCCAAAAACTTGATTTTACATGATTGGGTAATTTCTCCTAATGGGTACGGGAATACTTGGTATTGGTGGGTGCTGCCCGTGATTGACAGAAATCCACGTAATGGGTCGAGTGAAATGTTAGATAAGTTAGGTCCATACAGTCTCTGCTTATGAAGTAACCTGAGCTGGCAGACAAAGGG
>NW_007253556.1:513643-515482 GCF_000164805.1 Carlito syrichta | reverse complement strand
ATAGCAAGCTTATATAGCAAGGCGGTTACTTTTATAAAGGTCTTTGTTCCCTGCAGGTTTACATAGCCACTGCGTGTAAATTATCACTGAGATATAAACCCGGTGATAAAGCCCACCTAGAGAGGAGGTGGCTTCTCTAAGTCTGGTGCCACTTTGTAGGAATGTTTGAAAGAGGCTTATCGCTTTATCCTTTACATCCCGTTGTAAAAGCATAAGTTAGCCTACTGGTTTGGGGTTGACAATGCTTAACCCAAGGATTCTAAATACAAACACTGCTTAAAACCCGACATATGCCTAATTCTTCGGGGTCTGAGGTAGGATTTAAAGTACTAAGATTTCATAAAATACATGAGGTAGGAATACACAAAATATATAGTAAACATGAGGTGGGGATATATGAAATATAGTGAACTAAACGCTACTTTTACAGCAAATAAGTTTCTTGGTTTCTTGGGTCTCTCAATAGCATGCTCTTAACCTAAATCTATTGTCCTCTCACCTAAAAACCTGTCTATTGAAAATTTATCTATCTATGTCTAACCTGTACTCGATTCAAAGCATGTCGAGGGTAAAGTCTAAGCAAAAATGGCCATGCCAAGGCAAAGAGATTGTGTTAAATTAAGTTTATTCTAGGTTTCTGTAGGTACCTTCGTTCAAAGGGCAAACATAATTTTTTATTTTTTATTTATTTATTTATTTATTTATTTATTTAATTTTATTTTTAATTATTTTTATTTTTTTTGAGTTGGAGTCTCACTCTGTTGCCCAGACTGGAGTGCAGTGGCCGCTCCCGGCCACCGCAGCCTCGACCTGCTGGGCTCCGGCGATCCTTCCGCCTCAGCCTTCCAAGTAACCAGAATTACAGGCATGTGCTACCACGTCCAGCTGATTTTTTGATTTATTGTAGAGATGAGGTCTCGCTGCCTAGGCGGGTCTTGAACCCACGGGCTCAGGCAATCCACTCACCTCAGCCTCCCAAAGACACGGGATTACAGGCTGAGCCACGGAGCCCGACATTTTTTTATAAAGTAGAACTTTTGTCATGCTAGGAGAGAAAAAGTTTTACAAGAAATTCCCTGGTCAATTCTTCTGTAAAAGTTGTTTATTTCATTTTAATATTGATTGATTGATTGATTTTTGAATCAAGATCTCCCTCTCTCACCCAAGCTGGAGTGCAATGACTTGATCATGGCTCACAATAGCCTTGATTTCCTAGACTCAGGTGATTCTCCATCTCAGCTTCCTAAGCTGGGACTACATATGCACACCACCGCATCCAGCTTATTTTTTTTATTTTTGTGGAGACAAGGACTCACTATGAGGCCTAGGCTGGTCTGGAACTCCTGTTCTCAAACAATCCTCCCACCTCAGCCTCCCAAAGTGCTGGGATTACAGTTATGAACCAGCAAGGCTAGACCATTTTAATATTTATCTATATTTTGTGAACTGCTTCACCCTGAGATAGACTTTTTGCTAATGAAATCTTACTTGTCAAAAAGTAAATTCTTTTAGAGCTTAAATTGCACCAGAACAATTAAGCAGGCAAGGAAGACTTTACTCTACCGTAGTAATAGGAAGGGAGCCAGAACTCAGTCCTCAACTCCACCAATAGAAAGGGCTGGAGAGTGTTTATGAGCTGAGGCCAAGGGAGTGTGGGGAGGATCTCTCTCTCTTTTTTTTTTTTTTGAGTTGGCGTCTCCCTCTGTCACCCAGACTGGAGTGCAGTGACACGCTCCTGGCCACCAAAGCCTCTACCTGCTGGACTCCGGTGATCCTTCCGCCTTAGCCTTCCAAGTAGCTGGAACTACAGGCGCGCGCTACCACACCCAGCTAATTTTT
>NW_007253556.1:510126-513548 GCF_000164805.1 Carlito syrichta | reverse complement strand
ATTGTAGAGATGAGGTCTCACCAAGTTGCCCAGGCGGGTCTCGAACCCTCGGCCTCAGGCCATCCACTCACCTCAGCCTCCCAAAGGCGCGGGATTACAGGCTGAGCCACCGAGCCCAGCTAGGAGGATCTCTTAAGGCATCTGTTTGCTAATTCTCTTACCCAAAGAGATAGTAAATTGTATCCTTTGGGACTGAGGATAGTTTTACAACTTGCAGAAAGCTAGGCTCCTACCCTCCTATTGAAACTGAGAAAAAGGTGTGCTATTTTTCTTGATGATTACATTTCAAAGCAATGGCTCCCAAGTCTTTGAGAAAGGCAGTCCCGGATTGCAAAACTGGAGGCTTTCAATAAGATTTACATCTAAAAGGAGTAGAGGAAGAATTTACAATTGCAAATTCTTTTTTAAAAAGGCTTTCTAGACAAGAAAGGTAAGGGTCCTACAGGCATGGAGAGCCTGCCTACCATTTTTTTGTAAAACTGAGGGAACATTAAGACCTCCTTGGTCAGATTTATCATAAGGGGAATTTAAAAAGAGAAACTGGGCTCCACTGCACTTTAAAATGTTCCCTGAGCCGGGCTCGGTGGCTCAGCCTGTAATCCCGTGCTTTGGGAGGCTGAGGTGAATGGATTGCCTGAGCCCGCGAGTTCGAGACCCACCTGGGCAACTTGGTGAGACCTCATCTCTACAATAAATCAAAAAATCAGCTGGGCGTGGTAGCGCAGGCCTGTAGTTCCAGCATCTTGGAAGGCTGAGGCAGAAGAATAGCCAGAGCCCAGCAGGTTGAGGCTGCCGTGGTCTGGAGCGGCCACTGCACTCCAGACTGGGTGACAGAGTGAGCCTCCAACTCAAAACAAAAAAAATATGTTCCGTGATATTTCAGTACCTAAAATGTGTCTTTGGGTTTTCTTTCCACAGACCCATCTGACATCCCCATCTTTACCCTTCTCACATAATTATACAGCTCTCCCCCACCCATAAACACAGATGCAAGTCACTCTTGACCCTTCCTTGTGAAGTCCTCAAGCTGGAAAACCTTCTAATTTTGTTCCTCTGTGAGACCTCCTTGCCTCCTGCATCTCACCTGTGTTCTCGGAGGTGGGGGACACCTGATGTCATAACCTGAATTCATACCCTAGTGGGAGGTGAATGATAGATGATTGTGTCATCTTTCTGAGAATACCTGCATTTGTACAGCTGACATTTGAGCGCAATGTCCAACTCATTAGACGGGCTCTTTAGAAGTGAACAAAATTGCTACCTGTGAGATGTGGACAAGGCCGACAACTCAGGGTGAAAGTGAGGTTCTGGTGAGTGTAGTCTCCAGGGCCTCCTCTAAGTTTTAGCACGCTGCTTTCCCTGGATGACAGACCAAGGCATTCTTTCAGAACCAACAGTGGCACCCTGGCATCCCAGATGACTGACTACAAATCATTGTCTCACCCCCAATCCTGTTTTTGGGGTGGAGGGAGCATAGTGGGAGGAAGGTGAAGAAGGACAAGCAACAATGTTCAGAGCACTTTCAAGCTTTTTTCCTTATGTATATTTTCTTTTATTGTCCTCACAACATCCACTATCTCCGCACACAAAATTATTTTGAAAACATAAATAAACATTTTTTTAAATAACTAAACACCAAAGAAGATATCAGAAAGTTCTAGTATAGACTTAGGGCATAAAGTTTCATCAATCAAATCAGACCTCCCTGATTCATAGCACACCATGAACTGGCACTTTGTCTCACTCAGCAATCTTCTGCTTAGGAGCTTGGAATAAGAAAATGAAGCATCCATTCCCCTTCTCCTCCAAAGCAGGATCAAAAAGATATTACTAAAGATACAGGCAGGGAGGACCTCTTCAGAAACTTGGTACTTTAGAACACTGAAATTTATGTTTCCTTCCATTATTATGTACTTATCATAAATATCATAAATCTCTGCTTCTGATTTTGCAAATAATTATTTGTGAATATAGAAATTCACATTTGAGGGTTCACAAATATCAATGTGTTTTAACAAATCTACTGAGTCCCCAGAGAGACATCATGGGAAACAGCAGCGTCTTCTTATCCATCACTGGGGTCCTCTTCCTCTGGCAGCAAAATTCAACATCATTGATCTCTTCCCTACACATTTGACTTTCATATATTGGGTTCACTGCTGAGGTTGAGGGTTCCTGGCTATTTTTTCCCTGCTGGTGAACAGAGGCTTCAGAGTAATGCAACCTTAATGTTGCATTACACTACACTATTCCCTGGAACTGGGAAGGCATCACTCTTACAGGAGAGTACCTAGCTTAGAGGTAGTGATACAGAGACCCTCTAATGTCTGTCCATATTGTCACAGCCCCTGGAGAAGGGCATGCCCAGGGCGCAAGCACTCCTGTACATTCCTGAACAATATTCCTAAGAGCTAATAAAAGGTGTACTTCCCTGATCTGCTATGCACTCACAGTGAGTAGATTCAGGGGATCGTCTAGGTCCCATCAAGTGAAAGATGCAAATCTCCTTTTACTTCCTTTTTCTGAGTGGTTATAAGTTTGAATAATATAGTATCAATGTAATCGTAAGTTGTGAATTATATGACTTTTGTATCAATATAATCATAAGCTTTGTGATTTGTATAACCTTTGCGCAATGCATGATGTCTTAGACCTTTTACTCTATGGCAAGCTTGATTGCTGTTTTGGCCGGGCCCTACTGATAAAAGCTGTGAGATACCTCTGATACCTGGCACCAGGAAGTTGGGACAGAAAAATGTCACTATCAAGAAGTGCGGCTAAAACTCAAGTTCTATACAATGCTCTGCTGGTCACAAGGGTAATGTATAGGTACCGAGAACTCTGGACTAGAAAAGTGAACTGTAAAGCCTAGAGGGTGAGCAGAACCATTTTGAAAGATCTTGAGTCTGGCTCTGCTCCCTGGATTCCAACTCAGATATAAACTTCTTTCTACCGGTCCCCTGCCCCTCTGATTTATTGGTATCAAGGGGAGCAGCTGAGCTTGGACCATAACAATAGATTCTCTTGTAGGTTCTCTGAGCCTTGTAATTGTCTGTCTTTCATTACTACAAGCCACCTGTGGTAGGGAGGAGATATGGGGGAGAGGGATAGAAATTTTAAACTTTAAAGAAGTAGTCAGTTTGCTGATTTTATTTTATCTTATTTTTTATTTTTTATTTTTTTTTTGAGTCTGGAGTCTCACTCTGTCACCCAGACTGGAGTGCAGTGGCCGCTCCCGGCCACCACAGCCTCGACCTGCTGGGCTCCGGCGATCCTTCCGCCTCAGCCTTCCGAGTAGCCGAAATTACAGGCATGTGCTACCATGCCCGGCCAATTTTTTGATTTATTGTAGAGATGAGGTCTCGCTGCCCAGGCGGGTCTCGAACCTGCAGGCTCAGGCAATCCACTCACCTCAGCCGAAT
>NW_007253556.1:494461-509756 GCF_000164805.1 Carlito syrichta | reverse complement strand
AAAAAAAAAAAAAAGAAATATTCATATCAAGAAATATATGAAGCAGGGACTCCGAGGCCAGCCTGGGCATCATAGAGAGACCCTATCTCTACATAAAATTAAAAAATTAGCCAAGCATGGTGGAGCACACCTGTAGTCCCAGCTACTTGGGGGGGTTGAAGCAGGGGAATTGCTTGAGCCCATAAGTTCAAGGCTGAGGTGAGCTATGATTGTGCCACTGCACTCCAACTCAGGTGACAGAGCCAGATCCTGACTCAAAATTTAAAAAAAGAAAAAATACAAATTATTATTTTTAAAAAATGTTTAAATACATTATTTAAATACATTATTTAAAAAGATAATGTATGGTTCTTTTCCAGAATCAATAGGCACACTCTTCTTCTTGGAGTAATAAAAACAGTGATCTCATTTTTTTAAAATTTTGCTAAGAGCTAGGCATTGTGCTATATCATCTGCCAGGTTTTCATTTTAAATTGGAAAACAGACTACCATCTTAATTGGAAAACTAAGTTAATTGTGAAGGTAATAAGTGGCAGAGCAAGGTATGGTTCCCTTGTCCCTCTGACTACCAGTCCCTGCTCAGGCTGCTTCTAACTCTACTCTTATAGAATCTATCAGAATAGGGAGTAGTTAATTCTAGAATACTGTGCAAGAGAGAAAAGACCAGGAGTTTGAGTGTCAGAATGAAATGGTTTTGAATGCCGACTCTGCAATATACTCGATGTATAACCTTAGACAAGTTGTTTAATACTTCTTACTGTCAGTTTTCCGTCCTATAAAATATAAGAAATTGTCATGAGAGCTCTCAGTAGAAGGCCCAGGATGTATTAATAGGCTCACACTATTACTTTTTTTCATTCCTAGAGTATTGGGAAGGAAAAAAACATATTTTTCTTAACTAGAAATTGAGAAAAAATAACGAGTAAAATTGCTGGTATCTCATGGAGGGAATAGTGTACTCAAATATGGTGCTAAAATCCATTATTTGGGAAACAAAATATAAAAGGATCTTTTTGGAAATAGAGGTCATTGATTAGGGAAAGACATCCGGGTTAAAGCAGGTTGGAGAGAAGCAAGATTTGTGAATAAATATTTCTAAAACAATGAAGAAAGGGGAAGAAAATTAGAAAAGTGATAGCCAGTTTGATAAGGTGCTAGTCAATCCCCACATACAGAATATTGCTCATCAAAGACAAACACGGCTGGGCTCGGTGGCTCAGCCTGTAATCCCAGCACTTTGGGAGGCCGAGGCAAGTGGATTGCCCGAGCCCGCAGGTTCAAGATACGCCGGGGCAACTTGGCCAGACCTCGTCTCTACAATAAATCAAAAATTAGCCGAGTGTGGTAGCGCACACCTGTAGTTCCAGCTACTTGGAAGGCTGAGGTGGAAGGATCACCGGAGCCCAGCAGGTTGAGGCTTCGGTGGCCGAGAGCGTGCCACTGCACTCCAGTCTGAGCAACAGAGTGAGACTCCAATTCAAAAAAAAAAAAAGACAAACACAATTATCCCACTACATTGTGTTACACTTTTGTCCTCTTCTCAATAAAAATAAAAACCAGAAATATTGTTTCTTGCTGAGAAAAATATATAGGCTAATTTAAATCCAGCCACATATTTTTTCCCAGTGGATATATTAGTATTTTCCTGGTAAATCTGCATTAACATTTCATGATATATGTTCCCATTGTCCTTCAGGAACAAAGAAGGTGAGATTTTTTTTTAAAAGCAATGTGCAAAATGGAAACAAATGAAAAATAGTTTCTTAAGTAGCAATGTGTAGTTGTTAATGGGCTATGACAAACTATTTTTCTAGTGTTCCATTTTCAATCCATATTTCTGAATTGCTTTGTGAGATTTTGCATTAGTTTCACAGATTTCCCCAAATGATTATGTGGCAGTAATAGAATAAGGAGCATCTGTAACAGACTGATTGTATCACACAGTGTTTACTGAGAATGAAGGGCTGTCACATGCACACTGATGGGAGAAATAAGCTTAAAGATTACTATTATTAAACAACCAACTGTTAAAAGATCCACATAACGTATTAAAGGGAAATACAGAATAAATTGGTTTCCTTGCTTAATCCAAATATTTTGGAATTCATCCGCATTAAGCTCTCACTTTTTCTCACCATGGTCCTTGATTTTGTGATAAGTTTGCATACATTATTTTTCCCCGAGGTACCTTTAGTTTAATTACATTTTACTGTTAAAAAGTATTAAAGCCTGTTTCTCATAATCCTTAGGAAACCTGGTGTGGAAACACATTGCCTCCATAAGGCTTCCCTGAAGGAGCCTGGCCAATTTTACTTGGGCAGGTTTAGAGACAATATAGCCATCCAGAGAGGGTAAGGTGAGGGGCTACAAGAAAAAGCAAAAAAAAGGTGGGGGGGTCGCAGCATGGATCAACCCTCCTCCTAAGGTTCTTCTCTTCCAGGCAGCATCACGCAATAATGAAGTTAGAGGTTATGACACCTGTGTTCTATTTTGAAATCTACTGACTGAACTGAGGCTCATCATATTGTTTGATAATATTGCAATTTTTTATTTTCCTTATTCTATATATAAGGACTCTCATTTAAAACACCAAAAATGGCCGGGCTCGGTGGCTCGGCCTGTAATGCCAGCACTTTGGGAGGCTGAGGTGAGTGAATTGCCTGAGCCCGCGGGTTCGAGACCCACCTGGGCAACTTGGCGAGACCTCATCTCTACAACAAATAAAAAATTAGCTGGGCATGGTAGCGTGCGCCTGTAGTTACAGTTACTCAGAAGGCTGAGGCGAAAGAATCGCTGGAGCCCAGCAGGTCGAGGCTGTGGTGGCCGGGAGCCATCACTGCACTCCAGTCTGGGTGACAGAGTGAAACTCCAACGCAGAAAAAAAAAAAAACACCAAAAATGGCTGGGTGTGATGGCTCACACCTTTAATCCCGCACTTTGGGAGGTCAAGTGCTCCCAAGGTATGGTTTGCAAGAGGATGATTTGGGCTCGAGACCAGCCTGGGCAACATAGGAAGAACCTGCTTCTATTAAATAAATAAAGAAATGTCAGAAAGCTTATTTTCCCTCTGAGCTGAGCTCAGAAGCTTCTCAAGTCCCCATGGCCTCCCCAGCATCATCTGAGTATTAGGCTGGGCTCTAAGTGTACGGAGACGAGAAAGACAAAATCCTCTCTGCCAAATAATTTACAGTCTCGTGGAAATGTCCGTTCTTATTACCTACTGAGCACTGACAGATGGTCTTGAAGGAAAGAGAGCATCAAGCTCTGCTAGTCATTCTGAAGGGAAGAAGTCGAAAAACATGGTGTGTCATGATACGGAAACCATCCTGATGAAATAAACACGAAATGACTGAGACTCCATATTTTAAGGTAGCTTGTAATCTTTTGGTTTTTTTCTGTTGTCTTTCCTCAGATGAATTAACCGAGTGTTTATTTGATCTGCAATTGCCAATCACCCATACTCACAGTATTTAACAAAATCGAGACCCACTCTCTTCTCAGAGTGCACCACACAGAGATTTTTTTTAAAGCACTAATCAGAATGTAGCAAAACACACCAGTCACCTTGCACTGGAACCTGAGAAGTGCTTTCAGAGCCATAGCTCATGCTGCGAGGTCATTAGCAGTACCTCCGTCCACAGCCAAGTGTTTTTGCCACAGGTAATAATGACGATAGTTATTTCTAATGTTTTCCAATTATAGCATGAATGAACCAGCCAGTGTTTCTATCAGGCCAAAGCAAAGGGGCTTTTGTTGTTGTTTATTTCATTCTACATTTCTTGCTTAGCAGCAGAGATATTTTTAAACTTCTAAATAACTCATGCGAAAAATAATCTAAAATATGGACACAGATACAAGCAAGTGTCTAGAAAGCTATATCGCTTCCAAAAGAAAGTTCCCCAAGTCTCCTGTGTTGGTAACTTTATAGGTCACCATAAAAAACATCCAGCATTTCTCCTTTAAAAAATGTCCCATTTATGTCCCCAAAGTATTTCCAATTTACCTCTCTATGCTACCATTCCTCTGTCAGTCTGGTAGAATACAGTTGGTTGGTTGAGTTATGTTAACTATTTTACTGTCATCTAATTGTAGAGACAAAAACAGACAGGTTTTTATTCCAACTCAGGTAATGTGATAATGCAGTCCCAGGTAAGGTGGCACATCTCCTTAGGTCTTAGTTTTTCACATCTGTAAAATGTGACAAATAAGTAGACATTCTTTGCAGAATGAAGCAAGGCTAGCTTATGTGACAATAGCAAACAATGCCTCACTCAATGACTTTAAACAGTAAGATTCTTTTCTTTTCTTTTTGAATTTGAGTCTCACTCTGTCACCCAGGCTGGAGGCAGTGGCACACTCCCAGCCACTGCAACCTCGACCTGCGGGCTCGAGCAATCCATCCGCCTCAGCCTTTCAAGCAGCCGGAACTGCAGGCGCCATCTACCACTTCAGGCTAATTTTTTGGTGTTTTGTAGAGACGAAGTCTCGAACCAGCGAACTCAGGCAATCCACTCGCCTTGGCCTCCCAAAGTGCTGTGATTATAGGCTGAACCACTGAGCACGGCCACCTTTATTTCTTAATCATGAAACTCTACGGGACTATAACGCCTTGTGGCGATCTGAGAAGGATTTAATAACTTTAATCAACACAAAGCTTCCCCTTCGATTTCCAAAAGTAGAGGGTCTTGCACTAGCAATTAAGTGCTTTAGCCTGTAGGTGGTGGACATCATATCTCTTCTCTGCCCAATGGCTGGAACTAAGGACTATATTCAACCACAGAGAGGCCACCAAGGGTAGCCTTCCTTGTGCCAGGAAAAAAAACAGATATCGGTGAGCATTAGTAATAGTTATACCTACCAGATCTGCTGTTAAGATTAAAGAGGTCGTAGATGGAAACAAAATCCAAACATGGCAGAAACTCAATAAATGGAAGGCATGATGATGATAATTATGATGAAGATGTTAACAACGACAGTTGAATAGATGGCCCAATATGTAGGTAAGAAAATTATAAGTGTTTCATCTGATTACACAAATGTTTACATAGTGTATCACATAAAACATAAATATGTTGTTGTTCCAATTTTAATCCTTATTTCTACTACTGATAAGAGACTTCTGAACAATACTATTCTGACCAGTAAGAATCAGGGTCTTTTTCCATCAAATTTTTCATATCTTTTCACCCTATCTTGCATTATCTTGTAATCCCTAACATGCCAAGCTATAATGCTGTTTCGCTAATGGGAACCCTCTTGAGGTCTGTTTCCTGTGCATTGACCCCAATTAAACAACTTTGTATTGGTCCATGTTTCAAGACCTTGTTAGCCTGCTTGCTAATATTATTCTCTTAAATTACTCATCAGTGTGCTTCTCATGGGATCAAATTTATTTTTCTCAAATACCAAATGAAATTAACACTCTTGTACAAATTTATTTCGTACAACTATACAACTTCAGCAGTGATTTTTCAAACGTGGGGGTAGGAAAGATTGATGTGATTTTAACATGTTCTAGAAAATTTTTAGGCAGAGTTTTCTCCCCTTCCCCATAAGTGGGAAAATAAATTTTTAAAAGTAGTTTCAGCCCCCTGAATGGGGAAAAAGTCACTAGAGATTATATTTCTTTAGTTTTCTCCATATCACTTTCTCCATTGTATAAAGACTTTGCAATCTTTGCTAAATCTCTGCCCTAAATATTTTCCACTAAGGAGTAGGTAGGAAAATATATGAACAGATTATTTATTTGGGTCATTTGGATACTTTTTCAGGACTGGTTCCTGAGTGACAGTGTCTACCACACATCAAACACTATCAGACTGTATATGCGACTTTTTTGCCTTCTACCCTAAGGGCTATGTATGTAGGCTCAGATAAGGAGTTATTTTTCACTCCTTGTTTGTCTCACATGTTATGTTTTCACCACCTCATATTTGTCAACCTGATTTAATTTCTTAGTTCTGGGAGACAACTCTAATAGGTCTTCTGTGACCAAGGAATGGGAACTACTGTCCTTGGCTCCAAGCAACAGCAGTTATGAAGGTTAGATTTAACTAGCACAGTTACCTAATTCTCTGACCTGGGTTTTCAGTTTTTCTTGTCTCTCTCCACCCACCTGAGAAGAGAGAAAGGGTCACAATTAACTTGTCATGCTAACTTATAATATTCATGTGTTTTCTTTCTTCTTCCATGATGCCCCTCCTCCCTCATTTTGTAAGTACTTCAAGCCATCCTTGGCTTCCTGCATAGATTTAAGCAAGTGCTTAACATGCTGGCAGTTTTCCAGGAAAATCCCATTCTCGCTGTTGTTATGGTCCAAGTAACGCTGGGTTGCTCCCCTTGATACCAATAAATCAAAGGGGCAGGGAACTGGTAGAAAGAAGTTTATTTCTGTGTTCAAATCCAGGGAGCAGAGCCAGACTTGAGGTCTTTCAAAATGGTTCTGCTCACCCTCTAGGCTTTTACAGTTCACTTTTCTAGTCCAGAGTTGTTAGTACCTATACATTCCTACATGGCCAGCAGAACATTGTGTAGAACTTGAGTTTTAACTGCATTTATCGATAGTGACATTTTTCTGTCCAGACTTCCTGGTGCCAGGTATCAGAAGTATCTCATAGCTTTTATCAGAAGGGCCTGGCAGAAGCAGCAATCAAGCTTGCCATAGAGTAAAAGGCCTAAGACATCATGCATTGTGCAAAGGTTATACCGATCACCAGGCTTACGATTATATTGATACAAAAATTATGTAATTCACGAGGCTTACGATTACATTGATACTATATTATTCAAACTTATAACCACTCAGAAAAAGGAAGTAAAAGGAGATTTGCATCTTTCACTTGATGGGACATAGACGATCCCCTGAATCTACTCACTGGGAGTGCATAGCAGATCAGGGAAGCACATCTTTATTAGCTCTCAGGAATGTTGTTCAGGAATGTACAGGAGTGCTTGCACCCTGTGCATGCCCTTCTCTAGGGTCTATGACAATATGGACAGACATTAGAGGGTCTCTATATTACTATAACCATAAGTGGTTATGTCTGCTTCTTCAACTCCTAGAGTTAGAGCACCAGCCAGAATCAGAAATTCATCATTTTATTTTTTTAAAGCTGGTGGTCTCCCAACCTGGATCTGGGGCTCTGCTGCAAGTAATAGGAACTTGGACATATAGTTCTGTGCCTTTACCTTAATCGCACCATGCCGATTGTGAATTTTTCGAGGGTGCTTGCCTGCCTGGTCACAGCTCTCCTGCTTGTGCTTGTTTGCTTTACAGAAGAATCATTAGTACAACCACATACAATGGCCTTAGTCTGTTCTAGAGAACCCTGTGCATGGAAATGTGCAGCCAGACTAACATCATGCCCAGGGCCTTGGATATTTTGGACATGCCTCAGGTGGTGGAGCCTCATTGACTTCTAATCCTCCTTCCAGGAGGAAGATTTCAATCCTGCATTTCTGTATTATGGTTCTCTAACCTCAGAAATTTGTCCACATCCATCTTCTTCTTGCTAAATCAACACAAGCAATGTGAGAATCCAAAATCCTTTTGTATCTCCAGTTTTACTGAGGCTGCAGGATATTTCTGTACTTAGGTAAGCTTGGTTTCCATTCTCTGAACTCCCACTATAGTCTCTCTGAACACATGTGCACAGGACTTTGCCCCATTCATTTTCATCAGTCCAAAATGCAGTAGGGACTGGACTCGGTGGCTCAGCCAGTAATCCCAGCCCTTTGGGAGGTCGAGGCAAGTGGATTGCTTGAGCCCATGGGTTCAAGACCAGCCCAGGTAACTTGGCGAGGCCTCGTCTCTACAATAAATCAAAAATTAGCCAGGCATGGTAGCGTGCACCTGTAGTTCTGGCTGCTTGGAAGGCTGAGGCAAAAGGATCACCTGAGCCCAGCAGTTTGATGCAGGGGTGACCGTGAGTGTACCACTGCACTCCAGCCTGGACGATGACGGAGTAAGACTCCAATTCAAAAAAAAAGTGCAACAGACAGGAACCACTGTTTCTACATGCCCACCTATCCCAGGGCCTTCAGAGAGTCAGCCATCATCACTCCAGCACTTGAAGCTCGAAGTTCATCAGTTTTTTTTTTCCTTCATCTACACCCTGCAGATCCACCAACCAGTATTTATCATCTCTATGAGAGTACATGTCATACTCTCCTCTTTTACAATTTGGTATTCTCTCACCTCAGATATCTCCAGTGTTTGACAGGACATAGCCCCCACCGAGTATTCTATTGTTTGTCTATTTGTCTGCCCCAGAGTATGAGCTCAGAAAGATGGGAGATGTTTGGCACTTCTAATCAACCCAAATACATCTGCAACAAACCGTTTTCCACTTGCATAAAATACTCTGTTATTTCCATTGATGACTCAGAGATCCAAGTTCTTTTCACAATGTGGCTCTCCCCCATCTTGAATTTCTTCTCTTTGAACCACGCAGAGAGGAGAAAGTGAAATTGAGGTGAGAATTTGGAGAAATATTTTTAAGCCAGGTAAGGTGGTTCACATCTGTAATCTCAGGACTTTGGGAGGCTGAGGCAGGAAGACTGCCTGAGTCTAGGAGTTGGAGACAGGCCTGGGTAATGTAGTGAGACTTTGTCTCTACCAAAAAACAGACAAACAAAAAAACCAATAACAAACAAAAAACCCCAAATCTCAAAACCAATCTGAAATTGATGCATATCAATTCCACTCTATTTCTTAGCCACAATGTCACTATATGTATGTGGCAACTTATTATCTTCCAAGATCTTTCCTCATGTGTCACTCTCCTCAGAGGTAATTTAGGAGTCTCAGTTTCTTCTGTGAGTGCAGAAAATACTGCAATGGGCAAGTTTGCCACCCAAACCACCAATTAGAAACAGAAAAAATGAAACAAATTTACCTTTTTCTTCTTCTTCTTCTTTTGTTGCTAGTCTAATACTAGTTGTTCCATCCTTTTACTCTTCCTTGACGCCGTGGACACTTCACAACCAAACTTAGGACAATGTGTTCCCATTCACAACCAAACTTAGGACAATGTGTTCCCATCACAGGTGGGATGCCAGCCCAAGGGTTCATTATCAAAACGCTGACAAAGCAGCATTGGTTCAAATGACAAATTAGTGTTATTTCTTCCCATTTCAGGGGCAGCAGAGGCATTTTGTAAATGCCATCGTGGAACCCAGAGACTTCATATGACAATAGAGCAAGAAGTACGAATGGTAAAAGGAGGAATGGGAGCACACTGAAACCTCAAGCTTCTTGGTAGTGACAAAATAGATCTAGGTTTGCAGAGGTGGAAGAGTGAGGCAGCCAGAGGAAGTGTGGAGTGAGGAAGTCATTGCCAGTAGAGCCGGAGTGTGGACATTATCTCAGCCCACCTGTCTCTATGCTTCCAGGCATAGCACACATGCCCAGATTTATAGAAACACACTGGGAGAAGCTAACCTCAAGAACAAAGGGATTAGGAGGCTAAGCAGAGGTGAGTAACAGGTCACTGGATAAAAGACACACAAAACTTCTGAATTGAAGGGTAACCTGAAAGCGTGGAGGTTCTGTAGCATTAAATAAACCTCCTAAAGTTCAGGTGCCAGTCAGGGCTTCAGTTTGTAAAAGCAGAAATCTCAAAGGCTAACACTCTTGACAAATTGCTAGAATTCCCTTCCTTCAGTTAAGCCAGAATGTCATTGGAAACAGTGTTACGCGTATTCCTACAAAAAGAGCCTAGAGATGGCCAATTGCAGGGCATGAGAAAGCACAGGGAAGAAAGCATTTTTTAAAATTTATTTATTTTTACTTTTTAAAAAATTGTATTATAGAGATGTGGGGTACAAGTTGGGATTGGCTACACAAGCGGGTTGCATGCGGGTGAAGTTTGGGCCTCCAGCGGGTCCTCAGGTCCCTTGGTTAGAAAGCTTTTAAAATTATATTTCTTGGGGGGGTGGGATTGGCAGTTGAGGGAAACTGCTAGAGGAGGGAGGGGTATGCCTCATCAACAAGGGTACCTGCATGATCAATGTTTATATACCTAACCCTGAATTGTACCCCACATCTTTATAATAAAAATTCTTTAAAAAATTATGTCTTCACTTTCACTCATAATTGCTATGTCTTTCAAATTTTATTTATGCAATAGTAACTATAAGATATTAAAAATTGTGATGTATCTGTCACCTACCAAACCAGGTTCTCCTTGTATAATACCAAATGCTTATCATAGTGTTGGAATTATTAGATGGGCTCTGGCTTCTTTGATAAAATGTGTTGAGTAACTGCTTGAATTAAAATTTCATTTTAATGCAAATGCCGGGAGTAGGCATACCATTGCCGTCAGATCTCCTACCGTTGCCATGATGTTAATGTAAAGTATATCTTTAAAAAAGTATTCTCCCTGAGCCCGCGGGTTCGAGACCCACCTGGGCAGGTGAGACCTCATCTCTACAATAGATCAAAAAATTAGCCAAGCGTCGTAGCGCATGCCTGTAGTTCCAGCTACGGGAAGGCTGAGGCGGAAGGATCGCCAGGGCCCAGCAGGCCGAGGCTGCGGTGGCCGGGAGCGGCCACTGCACTCCAGTCTGGGCGACAGAGTGAGACTCCAACTCAAAAAAAAAAAAAAAGTATTCTCTCTATATCTATTTATCTAGCCAGCTAGCTATAACATACATGCATACATACACACATACATATATAAAAACAGAGAACAAAAAATGATGTAATGCTTATACAACTTTAGTGGGCCTCTCTTTCCCCTCAAATCTTTAATGATTAGATAATCATTAAAGATTTGTTACCTCAGGGAGACTATGTGGCAGGCAGCAGAAGAAAAAGCCTGTTCATTTTTTTTTCCCTGACATTTCACTCTGAGGTTTTGGAGCACCCCAAGGGGTTTGCGAAGGTGGCAAAGCAGTTGGGGCCGGGGGTTGTGAGGGTGCATCAAGCTGAAGTGGTAAAGAAAGGGACAGAAGCCAGGCTCGGTGGCTCAGCCTGTAATCCTGCGCCTTTGGGAGGCTGAGTTGAGTGGACTGCCTGAGCCCGCGGGTTCGAGACCCGCCTGGGCAGCGAGACCTCATCTCTACAGTAAATCAAAAAATCAGCCGGGCGTGGTAGCGCAGGCCTGTAATTCCAGCGACTTGGAAGGCTGAGGCGGAAGGATCGCCGGAGCCCAGCAGGTCGAGGCTACAGTGTCTGGGAGCGGCCACTGCACTCCAGTCTGGGCGACAGAGTGAGACTCCAACTGGGGGGGGCGGAGAAAGGGACAGAGAATCACATCCTAGAGAAACAGCTGGAGAGTGAGGCATGCCCCTCCCCCATCACCACTGCAGACAAAAATTCCACAGGGTCTGGAGGAATAATAGTGGTGAGGTTCCCAGAAGGTGGCTTGGCCCAAATTCCATGTCCACATGGTGTGTGCCTGGGCAAACAGAACCCTGGGCAGCCTCACAGGAGATTCCACTCATTCAGGTGAAGTGCAGGAGTGGAGAGATGACACTCCCAGAGGAAGCACCCAGGCAAAATACTTCCTTATGTCCCCAAAAGATTTTGCTCCTTACTTGTAGGTACAGTCTGTGCTACTTCTCTTTCGGCAAAAGAAAATAAAAGCTGCCGTACAACAAATTCCAGTCGGGGAACCCAGTCGTGGCCGACCCCTCGATGAGATCCTCTGTCTTTGTCGAAATCTCAACCAAAGCTCCAAAATTTACTTGGGGTGTTGCAGAGTCCAAAAGATACAGGCAAGGGCAGGGGTTGATTAAGTTGCAGGTGGGTTTTTAGGAGGACTGGAAAGTCTTTCTATAAATGCTCACAATTTGGACACACAAATAAATACGCCCACCCCCCTTTTTTCTGCCTCAAAAGGAGTCTGAATTCCGCCTTCCTCTGTGATATGCAATGTGTCTGCATTTCCTTATAGAACTTTCTAGAGAGGATACTAACTAAAGAGGATACAGACCTCAAGGACCAATTTATTATTCAAGGAGGATGAGGAATATTCCAAATAGTTGACCCAGAGCTCTTCTCCACATATGCATCTAGAATGTTCCTTCTCAAAAGAGTCCATCTCTGGCCACTCACAGTATAAACTTTCCTATGAATTTTGCTACCCACCGTAGGTGGCATTAGGCGATGACTTCCCATGTAGGAATCACCTACATTTATAGGCCCTTGCAGAGGACTCAGTACTGTAGGGATGGAATATTTCTTCCTGTTAAGAAATAAAAACTATGCTAGATTCCATTGTGGCATAAGCAAGACATGAAATGACATAAGAAGTACAGCTCTAAATAATCACACAAGTATAGAAACTTTGGCTTATTTAAAGCTTTGCAATGTTTCCTATGCCTTTAATTGTGACACTGTCCATGTCCACAAATCATACTGCATTTTTTAAAGGCTAAAGCTAACATCACCACCTACTGTAGTACCTAAGCAACATCAAAAGAAGAGTTATAAGGGTTGCAAAAATAAAGTAAAAGGATCATAGAAACTGACTCAAAAAAAGCAAATGAGGAATTTCCCCTTGATATAGGGTAGGCACTTTTGTCTTAAAACACACGATGATGGTTATAAACCATGACGATTAGAATGAAAAATTCCAACTTGGCAAACATGCGTTTGACAAAACTTCTATGGAGAGAAGAAAGAAAGTAGGGGAGATATAAAATTGTAAGAGAAGAAAGACATAAATTTTCTAATTATGAAATAAACCGTGTTGGACAGAATATAAAATCAAAATGAAACACATTTGTAGATCCAGTTTAGAGAAACTGGAGAGCACTGATGACAAAGAGAAAATAACCGGCATAAGAAGAAGTGCCCAGGAAAAAATGATAATTAAGAGGCTTTTCATTAGTAACAAGAGAAGCTGCAAATAAAGAACCCTATCCTCAGGCTGCTTAGGGAAAAAATAATTGTCTACCATACTCGTTTGAACTTTCAGTTCATCAGTGAAATAAAGAAATTTACACACAAATGAAGACTGAGAGAGTACTATTTACAGAAGACGGAAATGGATAAGGAAAGAGCAACTTAAGCAGCTTAGAAGCAACATGGAGGGAGAAAAATTGCACACATGTTGACAAATCTAGGCACCGTAATTTTTTTTTTTTTTTAATCCTGTGATCTAGGAAACTGTAAGTAGAATATGACCAAGAGGGTATGACATTAGGAAGAAAAATAATCAAACTAAGAAGGAATCAAGAGCTGCTTCAGGTGCTAGAAATTATGAGAATTCATCCATTACAGGGTGTGCATGCCTGGTCTGATGGTGACTATACCCTTTTGGTCAAGGTCCAAATATTAATTAATCACTGGTTCACCTATCCTGATTTTAAGCATTTTGGTTTTTTCTGGCACTTGAGTGTACATCTCTATTTTTTTATAACACAATTACTTATTTGAAGTGTCATTTTACGTTATCCCTTATATTTATGTTTCCAATATAGAACAGTGGATTTGTACATTCAGAAAACATGTTGCTATAAATCTGACATCTTAAATGTCTACTTACAATGAATCAAAAAAGCTGTGATTTAATTATAAGGAAAGATGAGAGATAAAAATGCTAATATCTGTTGTTTTTTTCATGCCCCGAGTACCAGTTACTATATCTAATCTCAGTAGATCATGGAAAATATTGGTGAATGAGTATAGCAAAGGAAGAATAATTAACAGACCTTTAGCTTTTTCTCATGAAAGCATTTTGGTTGGTTGCTGCTAAGGGTTTTGTGCTTGTGCATGTTTATGTGGAGATTGAAGATGCATTTCAAATGTTTCTGATATAAGTGGCAGTCATTGGGGGAATTTGAGCATAGAATGATGCTGTCAGTTTGTGAAATTGACTTCGATGTCAATCTAAGTCAGATAAGAAGGAACATGTTCCAGAGTGGGGTTATGTTGGGTCCTTCAGAAATGTCAGGGGAATCTGTTCTGTGCTCTAAAAATATAGTTTGAAATATTATAACTGGTAGCATAAAAGAGTCAACTGCATTCTAGGAGTCATATGCAAGAAGCATATAACCTACAATGTGGAAGAATCTGGCTTTAACTTACATCATACTCAAGATGGGTTCCCACTTGGATAAGTGATCCTGGACTGCTGTAACAAAGCATCCTGGATCCTGAAAAGCTGATTTTGCTTTTCTGTGAAGCAGCTTCACGGAAATAAGGACGCCATAAAAGAATGTATTAAGTTAAATAATGCCCCCCTAAAACACATGTGCATCCAGAACCTCAGAATGCCATCTGACTTAAAAATAGGGTCTTATCAGATGTACTTAGTTAAGATGAATGTGGTAATTCTGGATTAGAGAGGGACATAATCCAATGACTAGTGTCCTTATAAGAAGGAAACTTGGACACGGATACATACATAGAGGAAGACAAGGTAAAGACAGAGACACAAGCCGGGCTCAGTGGCTCAGCCTGTAATCCCGTGCCTTTGGGAGGCTGAGGTGAGTGGATTGCCTGAGCCCACGGGTTCGAGACCCGCCTGGGCAGCGAGACCTCATCTCTACAATAAATCAAAAAATCAGCTGGGCGTGGTAGCCTGTAATTCAGGCTACTCGGAAGGCTGAGGCGGAAGGATGGCCGGAGCCCAGCAGGTCGAGGCTGCGGTGACCGGGAGCGGCCACTGCACTCCAGTCTGGGCGACAGAGTGAGACTCCAACTCAAAAAAAAAAAAAAAAGACAGAGGCACAAAGAAAATACCATGTGTCAAGGGAGACAGAGATTGGAGTGACGCATCTACAAACAAGGAATGCCAAAAATTTCCAGCAGTCAACCAGAAGCTAGCAGCAAGAAAGGATTTTTCCTCCAGAGCCTTCAGAGCATGGCCCTGCCAGAAACACTATTTCAGACTTTTGGCCTTCAGAATTAAGAGATGAGAAATTCCAGTTGTAAGCCACGCAGTTTGTGGAACTTTGTTACAGTAGCCCTAGGAAACCAACCAGAGGGCATTCCTCCTATGTGAGCACTGGCTTCTTTGCCATATAAATAGGATGTCATGTTCTGTTCTCCCTTCAACCCGGAGTTAACCATCTGCTCTCAGCTGCATTTCATTCTCCATCCCCTTTCCTAAACTGAGAAAACAATAGGAAGCTTATCAAGTGCAAATCCACCAGGGAACTCAAATTAGAATGCAGATAAACAACACTTTGCAATAGTAGTGGTTCGGGTTACTCCAACTATTTGTGAAGATATCCACCGTTGTGCTCCTAAGGATCCGTCTTTCTTTCTTTCTTTCTTTCTTTCTTTCTTTCTTTCTTTCTTTCTTTCTTTCTTTCTTTCTTTCTTTCTTTCTTTCTT